>NC_056735.1:669877581-669885081 GCF_019279795.1 Protopterus annectens | reverse complement strand
GTGAGGACTACCCTAGTATTTTTCACCTTCCACATGCTGTACAACATGCACATAGGTACACACAAATACTTATCTTTCATGACATAGAAGGTAGACCCGGGTAATACCCGTTCATCTTTGACCCATCCTGACAAGGACGCCTTGGACTGCAAATGGGCAGATTTTGGCTGAATGCTCTGACCATTGGTAGCATTGCCACCTTTTCATATGGCCAGGATGGGATATATTCAGGACACACATCAGATTTTACAGGCCAACACATACCTACGGCCAGTACAATGGATAGTACTTGTGTTTTGTGCCTAAATGTAAGCTTATTGTTGTAGCAGTTTAGATGATTCTTCTGTTTTATTTACTTGCTTATTCTATTTCCTGTAACATGTAGGTATGTTACATATGGAAAAAACTATTGTATGTGACTATTACATGAGATATAGGACACAATTATGTGATATGGTCACAGGATATTTTACATTTATAATGGTTTTGGTATGGACACAGCTGCCCAGATGGGGACTGTCCCTCACAATGTGTGACAGATGGTAACCCTGGCCATTGGGCTAGACTTAGCTATTGGCGGCGCGCTAACATGATGCATTTCACTTCCACTTGGTATAACTATCAACACTGCATTAGAATACGGGCACGGGGTTTTAAATATCATTTGTTCGAGGGATGGGGACTCAATATTCAGCTACATGTATTTGTGTTTGCTTCTTATTTTTGTGTTCATAAGAACTGTCTTGCATGCTTTGCATACGTTTCAGTATCCACGGACACTGACAGGTGTGATTACTATTGGAGGCAAGCTGTAATATTCAGCATTTTAGGTTTTACCTAAACAGCCGACATGTCCACGCCTCCGTGCGGCACTTCGACACGCCCCTTGCACTCGCGCACATTTCCTGTGCACATGGATGTGGTGGCACCGTGCCTTCATTAATATGCATATGGTGCTACTGCGCCATCTCTACGCCGCACGGTCGGTGCAAGCCTAACGCCGTCCTTGCGCCGAGCTTCATGAATCCCAGGGATTATTTGTATTATTCAATCTAACATCGGTTTCAAAATTATCTACCCCTATTCTTGAATTATTAAGCCTCACTTGTATTGTTGTGCTTCTTCAGATTTTGAAGTGGGTTAGAGTAGGCTGTCCCCTTCACATACTCAGCTTCATCCCTAAACGGTTTATTTAATTTTCTCATTTTAATTTTATCTAATATAGTGTCTGTATGACTAAAAACCTTGTTGTATTCACTAACCCTAACTTCAAGTAATAGGTCTTTCTTTAATGAAGCATCCAAATTATTAATGTCCTCTAATAACCCAGCTATTACTTTCTCATTATATTGCACTGATATTTCCATAATTTGGCATTCACAGTCATCAAAAACAGAAAGTAAATTCTGGTAATGTTTTGTATCAGAGGCAACCTGATTTGGGATCTTCCAAACCCTGAGTCCCTTTGGCAGCCTTCTTTTTAATATACATTCCTTTAAATAAACACTTTCCATCTGTAAAGATTTATATTTAGTGAGCTTTTTTTTTCTTCCAACATCTTTATTAAATTTCCACATGTGACAAAGGCAATCTTACATTCATATATAAATAAAAAACATACAAAATGAAATCACTTTAGTTGTAAACAGTTTATATCACAGATACCATAGAAACAACTGTAGTTGTAAACATTACTAATCACTTATAAACATTCTAGTCATTGGCAGTTAAGCATTATGTAGCTCATTCAAATCCTGCCGCTTAAACCTTATTACTGCTCTGCATATACTTTTCCTACAATTCCCTTTTTTTCTATGTAGTTTGCTCCTTCCCTTTTCTAAAGATCCCACTTCCAGTTGTTTTATCTCAGTTACTATATTCACTACTTCGAGTAAAGTTGGTATAGGCTTTGATTTCCATTTTCTAGTAATTGCTTTTTTTGGCAGCCACCATAATTAGACTCAGCAAGGCTTTACTATGTCTAGGCAAATCCGATTCTGTTGCATAACTCAAAAAAAATTCATCTCCCCCAGTCAATCCAATCTGCCCACCCAGCATCTCCGGCAGAGTAGCCACAGGGAATCCCAAAAGTCTGCCAGCTCATCACACTTCCAAAAAATATGTTCCCAGCTACCTCTTTCTTGCCCATCACACCTCAAGCATTTGCTATCTACCTGAGGAAAATTTCTTTGGAGTCTACTTGGGGTATACAAATATGCATGTAAACATTTCCAGGCAAAGATTTTAAATCTTCTAGACTGTTTTGCATATTTGGGAGATATACATATATCCCCTCATTGTCTCTTTGTGAATTGCTTAACCAATCTCTCTTCCCAATCCTTTCTAAGCTCCTCTGATTGATTCTTGTAATTATTATATTTAGTGAACTTTTTCTCAAATAAATTCAATTGCACATCAAATGAACTGCTTATTACAATGGGTGTTTCAGTCCTGTGAATATAATGCTCATATTATTTAACGATGAGGAGAAATCAAAATGAGTATTATACTCATTTGCAGCATTACAAACAATGTTTGGTTGCTGACCTGCACTTAATACATCAGCTTTTATAACACGGGGTCACACAACTACCTCAGCTTCTCTGGAAGTGTCCATTCTGGTTTGTATATAGAGAATTATTATGGCAAATTAGACTAAGCACTAGTTCACACCTGGTGTGAATCATGCTATTTCTTTAAGCAGCATACTGAAGTTACATGCTGCCAAGTTATAATGTTATGCCTCTGAATACATTTTATGTGTTGAATACATTTTTAAATGTTAATTGTTATTCCTAATGAGTTAAGATATACATGTTCATTCAACTGATCAGATTTCATGATTCTTGAATACCATGTATAGAATTTTTAATGGTTATTTTTAACTCTGTGTTTTTAAGAAAATCTATTGGTAATTGGTCACATGATCTTTTTTAAAATTTTGTATTCAATGGCTGGTATACTTTGCTTGGAAGTCCATGTGATTAATGTGGATGAAAGTACTTTACAAGTTCATTAAAAAGTTGTACATTTATACACAAGGTTGATACCTGTATTTTTATTGTACAAAGTGATTTCTGTGTGTGAACAAGTGCCGACCTCATTTGTTTTTTGATTATTAGTTGTGTTAGAAACTTTTAAAGACTGACCTTGCCAAAAAACACACTATGGGGTAAATGGGTTTTGGCCAATACAGGGAAGCCTTGGAAAGGAGAGGTACAGGCCACTCTTGCTTCAACCATTTCTTCCCAGTATAGATTGTACTCCCTTTGATTGACATCAGAAGCTAAGCCAATTGTTGAAGTAAATTATATTTTATTCAAAATCTGGCATCATCCTTGGTGATGGTAGAATACTGCTCAAGGCTAGACTCATACCTGCCTCAGACACATATTCTAGGAGCTCCGTCGTGTCTATCTTCATATAATCAAGGGAAGTATGTCTCGGGTCATTTACACCCACATGTACAATAACTGTATCATATGCATACTTGTGATGCAAGGACTTGAGTGTTTGAAACATTGTTTCCACTGCTTTCTAGTTAATTTCAGTGTTTTTCTTTATGTTTTTGCACTTTTACCACTTCTTTTTGCATTAAACTGCAACTTAGTTAAGGATATTGTGCTTTTCTTTGGTGCCTGATTATGTGTAACTTATAGATCCTTCATTTTGTTAAACACAGTGTTCTCCTGTAATAGCCAAAATATGCTCACATATTCTCTACTTGTGCATTCTAGTAGTTTTACTCAAACAGAAGCTTTCACAGGAACAACAAGTGGACAAATAAACCAAACCATTAGATTTACAACTGAAACTCCCATTAACATAACGTTGTCACTATGTTTTAAAATAATACTATTAATTGCATTAATATCTCTACAATATTTACAAGAATTACACTTATAAAACTAAATGGTCCTTTTTTAATTATTGGACATCAAACTGTTTGACTCTCAATAACTGTTTTAAGCTCCAAAGTCTTTTATAAATAAACTTTGGAGTATAATGTCCACTAAATCCCTGTTACCCTTAATTATTTTCCAATTGTTTTCAGGTATCTCTAATAACACCCATATCAATGCAAATGGAAAAGCTAGGGTAAAGGTCAAATCATTGGTCTTTTTTTCTGATAAAAATATAACCATTAATCAAAATGGGTTGAAATCTTTTGCATCTTGCGTCTATATCATGTTATCGAAATCTTACTACATCGAATCACTAAAGGTCGACCTCTAGTGATCGATGTAGTAAAACACTGAATAACATTTAAAAAAACAAAACAAACAAAAATAAAAACTAACTAGCGTAAGGCAAGTCCCCCTTCACCCCTCACCCCCCCTACTTAAATATTCCAAATCTGAGACCGCACTACATTGAGGTAAATTGAAATCTCCCCCTATGGAGATTTCCATTTACATGCATGATGTTCTGCACTTTCGATGTTGTGGTGCCGACAATATCAGCTTCAATATTGTCAGCTTTCAACATTGTGAAGTAGACCCTGTATCTTTTGACTTTTATTTTATAATACTTTCCAGTTTTGAACCAACATAACCTCTATCCATAAATAAAGTTTTCAGTATTTCAACTTCAAAAAAATAATCATCTCTACGTATTGGTCTCCTCAGAGTAATGATTATGACTTGGTATAATGGTTAAGGTATTTGACTCAAAAACACAAGTTATAGTGTTTGATTCCCACCTTGTGGAAGAAAACTGTCTAGGCTTAGAATGACTAATTAAGAAAGCTAGCCTACTAATTAGCTATGAACCTATGACTGGGGATTGCTGTAATGGTTAAGGTGTTTGACTCATAAACACAAGGTACAGTGTTTGACTCTCATCTTTGGGAAAGAAATTGGTTAGCCTTAGAATGGCATATTAAAAAAGCCAGCATAGTAATTAGCTATGAACTTATGAAACCATGAATTAGGTGAACTGGCCCCTGATGATATTCCACTTCATATGTTTGGGATACCGACTACTATGATGAAGGTATTAGTAAAAGTGCCCTTCCTGTAAATATTACTATGAAACATTTGGCCTTTTTATCAAGTGTCACTGCCAAATCTAAAATAAAATGTATTTATTTATTTATTTATTGACATTTAGTGACCGGGAAAGTCCAACTGGGTCAGAAACCCATTTTCAGCGGAGGCCCGGGGAGAAAAGCTCCAACAGTAAAATTAAGACAACAATGGTAAAATATATTATCAAAAATTAATATAACATCAAAAAACAAGACATCATTACATAGTTTTAGAAGCAGAATTATGTAGTAGAAGAAATGTGCATAAATACTTTTATATTTTAAATAATTTTTACAAAGTATATAATAGTCACTACAACAGACACATAGAAACATGATATAATTTTGAAGAGGAAGGTAATAAACATAAAGTTTGGTCAGTAATAGCAGAAGAAAAAAGTTAAATGAGTGGCATCTTACTAGGAGGTTATATGTTGTGTGACATTAAGTAGTTTAGAAGAGAAAGAGGTAGATAGATGTTAGTGGATGGTATACTACAGCTGAAAGAATTAGTGGGATGAGCAAAGAGAAATGAGGTTTGTAGGATGCAAGAGGGTGGGTGGAAGGATGAGAGCAGAGAGAGAAAACAAGACAAAGGAGGGTGGGTATATAGACATTAGGCTGAACACAGACATGACCAGGAATTGTAGAGGTAGGTTTTTAGTGTGAGTTTGAACTTCTTGGGGTTGTCTCTACTAGTGATTTCATTTGGTAGGTTTTTTCATAGTTTAGCAATGACACACAGAGGCAGTCGCCTGCTCTTTTGTTAGACTTTTATATGTCAATTAGTTGTCTATTATTTGATCGGAAATTTCTGGTGGGAGTGTAGGTGTGGAGAATGGATATTAGGGCTGGACAGCTATCAGTTTTATGTATTAGCTTGTGTGTGCTTGATAGTTGTAGGTAGTTAAGATAGTAGGGCAATTCTAACCAGTTGAGCTCTTTAAGGGTATTGTAGTGATGGGAGGGATGAGATGTGTTAGTGGCAAATTTAGCAATTTTATAGTAACAAGACTGCAGTTTTGTTTTGACAGAGGCATGTAGATTAGTAAAAATGGGAGCACATAGAGTAGAGCAGGAATCAGGAAGGTATTTGCTACTGCTTTTTTTAGTATTTGGGTGCATACAGTTTTTATGTCTGTAGAGTGGCTTGACATCAATGGTAATTCCCAATAATTTTACACTTATTACAACTTTAATCTCAGTTTTGTCATGGGAGTAGATTTTGAGTTCAGGTATGTTAGTTTTAGCAGAGAAGAGTAAAAGTTGGGTTTTGTTTATGTTAAGCAGTAATCGTGCACTGTTTAACCATGATTCAATAGAGGTAAATATACTCTGTGTTTTTTGCAACAGGTCTGGGATGTTGTTACAAACAAGGATGCCCATTAACCATATATTCAAATAATCAAAAATCAATATAATGTTGATTCATCAGATCACAGAAATGAATATCAGTTGCTTTAAATTTCATATTAATATATAATGGTGTAACTATTTTATAACAAGTGTTAACTTTACCCCCCTCTCACCCCCTAAAGAGCCCATCTCTATACCGGAAGAATGCAAAGTTCCTGTAATCACGGCTGCACAGGTAAAAACCACACTCTCCAAAGCCAAGAACACAGCATCCATGGGACAAGACAACATCCCAGGCTGCGTTCTACACGAACTACAGAACGAATTGGCACCCCACCTAAGTACCATGTTCAATCATAGCCTCAACTCAGGTTTTGTGCCTGCTGAATGGTGCACAGTGATGGTTATCCCACTCCACAAGGGGGGAGCCAACACAGACCCCGAGAACTACCGCCCCATTAGCCTGATGAGCCTGGTCTGCAAGGCCATGGAACATATCATCATGGAACTTATAAACAAAGACACTGGTAATCTCCAAACTCTGGACCCCACCCAGTTTGGGGTTGTAAAGATCATGCCTCCTAAACCTGATATACTTCTTTGAAGCAGTCACCAAAGCCGTAGACAAGGGTAAGGTGGTTCACACAGCCTATCTAGATCTTGCCAAGGCTTTCGACACCATTCCCCACTCTGGAATTATAGATAAACTCACTAAACTGGCTCACTGACAGAACCCACACTGTGAAAGTAGCAGACTCCAAATCCGACTTCAGAACAGTGACAAGTGGAGTACCACAGGGTTCAGTCCTGGGTCCTCTCCTGTTAGGTATCTACTTCTCTGAAGTACAGGCTAACACAGAAGGTCTTTGGCTAATGAAGTTCACAGATGACTGCAAACTAGGAGCCATAATCGAAACTCCTAACAATGTGGACATCCCTCAAAAGGGCCTCAGTGAGACAGATGCCTGGTGTCAAAGCCATGGCCTCAAGCTCAATACCAAAAAGTGCACTGTCATCCCCTTTGGTAAAAACTCTGTACCCATGAACTACAACATAGGTTGTAGTATACTTAACACCAAAAGTGTGATAAGAGACCTTGGGACACAGGGGAAAGC
>NC_056735.1:669626669-669807370 GCF_019279795.1 Protopterus annectens | reverse complement strand
TTATTACATAAGCCAGATGTTTCAGAAGTATGTGCCTGATGTCCGCTTGGATCAGGCAGTTGTCCAAATAGGGGTATATTTGTATCCCTTGAAGTGCCATATGTCAAATGGGAAAAAAACTGTTACTCATAAAACTAGCAATAAATGGTCAATGAGACGAATGATGTAAGGAGCAGGCTATACTGTCACCGTAGTCAAAATACTTTGGACATGACACTGAATGAGTGTCTGCATGTATATATGTATATATATCTATATGCGCCAACACAGCACATGTATGGGTGTGTGTATATCTGTGTACATAAACAGAGACACACACAAATTCAGACACAGAGTTTTGTGTTTGTGTGTGTGTGTGTGTGTGTGTGTGTGTGTGTGTGTGTGTGTGTGTGTATGTGCATGCATTTATTTGCACCTTTCTTCTTGGGTCGCCACTGAAATGGGCCTTTTGCCTCAGTTTTACTAACCCAGATAACAATACCAAAATACAAATTTAGGAATATATATATGTATATATATATATATATATATATATATATATATATAATGACATAAAGATATACAGCAAATACATTTTAAATAACCAAAGAAATGCATATGATAAACAAAGAATGACACATGCAAATATTTAATTAAATTATTATCTATTTCCATCTTGATAAGGGAATAACAGGTCTCATCAACAGAAACATCTAAGTCACAAGAAATGTAATTTTGATAAAAGGTATGAGAATGCAAATATTACAGGCGATGTATACCACTAAGACAAGAAGGTGCACTTCAGACACAGTTTAAAGAAAATACACACAATATTACATATCCAGCATAGAAAATTTTGACACGCATTGAAGAATGGCTTGCATAACTAACCGGTCACTAAGACACAGCCATGCTGTGGTTTTACACCCACATGAAGATAAACTTTGCATATTCCATACATGCTTAGTATGCACAGAATCAGGAGGACTACATTTAACGCAACTTTCAAATGGTAACCAGTGTAACTCTACTGCAGTCAAATAGTGAGAAAAAGAGTGAATATACAATCATTTTACCACAATACAGGGAAGAAATTAAATTAAGTTGAATGAGTCCATATTCTACAGACAGGTACTGTGTGTGTGATTCATGAAGGGTATCAGCCTAGGAGAAATTACATTTTAGTACAGTAACAAGATTCAATGTCACAGTTGTCTAATATTTTTTTTTTATGTCCTCTCCTTTGTTGACTCAGTCAACTGTAACCGTAATAACAAACTTATTACTTCTGCTCTCTTTCTTGACCTGTCAAAAGCCTTTGACATGGTCAACCATCAACTATTGCTTCACACCCTCGAAACACTTCACCTTGACAACTCAGCCCTAAGCTGGTTTAACGCTTACCTCTCAGGTAGACAACAAGCAGTCCCCTTCTTTTCTCGGTATTCATAAATGATCTCTCTTTAATCATCCCCAAAGCCACCTGCATTCAATATGCAGATGACTCCACACTAATCTGCTCTGACATCTCTCTCCATAATCTCCAAGTAGCCACCCAAAACTGCTTTGCTGCGGTTGAAAAATGGTTCACAGAACGGAAACTTATCCTGAATCCAACAAAAACCAACTTACTATTAATTTTCCCCTCCTCAACCACTTCCTTAGGGCAACACCCCTCTCTCATTAATAATATGACCTTCTATGTTCAGTCCACTAATGGCACCATCATAGAGCCTGTTACCAACACCAAACTACTAGGCGTCATTATAGATCACAAACTCAAATTTGACTTGCATATCAGTCAAACAATAAAGACAGTAAACAAGAAACTTGGTTCCATGTACAGAATTAAAAACTTTTTAACTCCCAACACCAAACTAACCATAGCACGGACACACCTCCTCTCCTCTCTGATATATGCCTCTCCAGTACTTTCCTTCCTAAATAAAACCGAGCTTAATAAACTCTCTATCGCTTACAACCATATTGCCAAATTTGTTACAGGTGAACCGTATCGTACTCACCATTGTATTAACCTAAAGAAACTTGACTAGTTAGAACTCCCCAATCTTCTCAAACTTAACCAACTTACAGAAGCATTCAAAATAATTAAAGAACCAGAGAAAACCCCCTCACTGAACCAACTCTTTACCCCCTACACCAATCTTAGCTGCCTCCGATCTTCACATAGTGTCCTGATACAAACTATCAAATCTAACAACTTAGGTGGAGACGCTCTATATGCCAACTCCATTGGAAAACTATGGAATTCCCTTCCTAATAACCTAAAACTAACTACCTCTCTCAACCAGTTCAAAAGTAATCTTAAAAAATTCCTAAAAGCTCATTGGCTATGTCCTTGCACTAAACCGGACTAGTCCAAATAAGTCCACTATTACCCCTTGTCGTCTCCTACTGCCCTCTCCCTCAGCTCTTTTTTCCACTAAGATCCCTACAATTACATGTTTATAGCATCTCCAGTTCCTCTGACTGCCTTCCCCTCATAATCTCTATGTGAGTTTTATGGGACTATAATTTCATCCTTCTCCTCTGAGCCTATTATCTTTTTCCTCTATACCGTCTGGAACAGCCCAACTCCACTTTCCTTTACATCACTTGACTATTTTACCTATGCCCTGTTTAAATTGTCACCTCTCACTATCATGTTATCAAGCAATTTATTTATTTTAGAAAGATTGTATCCATATATGCATAACAAAGTCTTATTTTTTAATGTGGAGCTTTTCTCCCTGGGTCACTAACCTGCAATGGGTATGTTTATTTCTGTGTCTCTAACTAATAGTATTATTATGAATTTATCTGTATGTAAGTCAAAGTCCTGTTTTTAATGTGGAGCTTTTCTCCCCGGGTCTCCACTGAAAATGGATATGTATCCAGTTGGACTAACCCGGTAAACAAATGTAAAATAAATAAATAAAATAAATGTTGTGATGTTATGAGTGTATCCCTCTTAGGATATTTGCAACTCAGTGTGTTTGTTTCCAAGATGAGAATGTCCAAAATAATGCTTCCTGTAAAATTTGGGAAAACTGTCTTATAAATGTATGTCTGCATGAGTGCATGCACTAATAAGCAACATAATGCTGAACATATGACAACTAATTAACAGTGAAGGGAAAAAAAGCATGTAGCAACAGGCATGATAAATGAAATAAAATTGCCTAGGTTGCGATAATCTTTCCACTAAGTTTTACAAAAACAAGCACATACTAAAGTTATAATTTCACTGCTGCAAAGGCTGAGTGTAACTACATAGCAGATCAGGTGGATTGTAACCAGTCAACTAATAGTCTTTGGGTGGGGGAGGGAAAGCACAGAACAACAAACTGTAAATTCTAAGCATTTCCTATAATAACCATGACACATGGAGTTTGTGAATTCTAACATCCAGTATGCAAACAAACTTATCTGAAAATCCTGCCTCTGTGTGAATATGTGACTTAAACTGCACTAAAAGGTAAACAAAATACTCTAGCAAGCAGCTAATTTTAGAAAAAAAAATAATGCCCCTTTACAAGATTTGCTTTACTGCTGTGCTTTCTAGAGTAACAGCAGCAGCAGTCTGATCGTAAAATGCATGAAAGGCTACTTTTCTCAATGGATAAAATGCACAGGTTAGACTAATGAATAGCTCACATGGAGAGCTGTTGTCAGTAGAGCTGCAATTTGAGCTGGAATCTGGCTAAAACCTTAGAAACTTCCTGTAGGCACATTTACCCTATCCCCCTGAGCCAAAGGTGAGCATGCTCAGAAAGGCAAACCTGAAATCTAAACAAAGGCTGAATCAAAACAAAAAAATCCCTGGGATTGTCCCTTTAAAGAAATCCCAATCCCTCCGAGCTACACGCTCTAGGGACCTAAACCTTGTCACCAAAATAAACAGAACATGCCGGAGGGATAGATTCCTGTCCCAGAGACTTCCCATATTCTGGAATAAACTACCTATCTATATCAAACAAAGCACCTCATTAGCACTCTTCAAGAAAAATTTTGATGATTGGATGGGAAATAGGAAATTCACCCTGGTGATCACCTCTGTGGCTCTGCTCGACAGTGGCACAGGAAAATAATTTTCTTGGGTGGCAAAAGCCAGGGTACCTTTTTGGCTGGGCTTGTATAGGCCCCAGGGCCGATAGCCTAGTACCTACCTATGAGCCTATGAACAATTCATGTAGAACAGATATTTATTTATAGCTTCAATATACTTGCTAATATCTAGAATGATTATACCTTTACCTTTATCAGTCTTGATTATTCTTAATGAGGTACTGCTCTGTAAATTGCAGACAGCTGTTCTCTCTGCTACTGACATATTAAAATACTTTCTATTAAGGTTGTGATTGATTACTTTCCTAAAATCAGTCTCACAAGTAACAGAAAAAAATGTCAAAGTACTATTAAGACTTGGGTTAAACATACTTTTTTTTTCTTCTTACATAAAATCTACAAATCCATGTTGGAATACTTGACATTATATAAGATATAATGCGGGTTTGGCTTTCTTGTGAACAACTTAAAGTCCAAAATCAATTTAATAGTGTTGGACCTCTTTGAAGAAAACAAAATCCCTTTACTTAAAATGTGTATATAAACATCTAATGTCACTGAAGTCAAGGTAGAAAACGGCCAAGATTTTATTAATGTTGTACTCAAATACATCTCTGTAATGAATGCTCACCTTCAGAATTTTGTTCAATAGGTTCATAGATTAGTACTAAGCTGACTGCCCTTGTGAGCCATTTTAAGCCTAACCAATTATCCCTTGTAAGACTCAAACCCTGCATCTTCTGTTTGTAAGGCAAACACCTTCACCATTAGGCCACCTTCTCAACTTTGTGAACTTTATTAACTATCACTTGCATTCTTGCACGGCTGCCAATTTCTTCCAAAACCAGTTATGCTGTAGACATCAAAGATGTAAATGTCTGTGATGGCTTCAATATATCCACAGGCACTGTGTAAGGAGATAAATCTGAATAATTGCTGTATTCAACATTTTCCTCATTACTTACTAAATTTTCAGTTCACTCAGCCATACTTCCAACAGTAAGACCATGATAAACCAACAAAAACTTATACACATGGTACATGATGGTGATGTCCAGCAAACAAACTGAAAAACAAACTATGATCGCTACATGGAAATAAAACAAGAAAGAGCTGTATATATTTAGTTAAACACTAAGTGGGACTTCATCAGAACTCAGAACACAGAAATGTGATCTTATAGGTTCATAGGTTCATACTAGGCTATCTGCCCTAGGGCATTTATAAGCCTAGCCAGAGTGTGTGTGGCTTTCACCACCCCTTAGGATGAGAATACTATACCCATTAGTTTGCTGTGCCTCTGTCCAGCAGTGACACAGAGATGATTCCCGGGGTAAACCTACGATCTCCCATCCACTCGTCAAGATTTCTCTTGAACAGAGTCAGTGAGGGGCTCTGCCTCACATGGACTGGGATTCTGTTCCATAGTGTAGGGAGTCTCTGGGTGATGAATCTGTCCCTCCAGCACGTCCTATTTATATCCGTGTTGAGGTTTAAGTCTCTTGCTCTCGTGGCTCTGGTGGATTTGGATTTTTGAGGTGGAGCATGTCCATTAATTCCGGGTTGGACATGGCCTTGTATGTCAGGCACAGATCACCTCTGAGCAGGCGGTATGCGACTGAATAGAGCTGGAGTTTCTTCAGTCGGGCATCGTATGACATATGTTTGAGCCCCTTTATCCTTTTGGTGAGGAACTTTTGGGGTCTTTCCAACTGCTGCAGGTGTCGGGTAAGGTACATTCGAATGGGGCGTTGTACTCAATCATTGGTCTGATAAGTGAAGAGTACAGGGTACAATGACCTCTCCTGATCTGGATGTGAATCCCTTCATGATCAGGTGGGCAATGTAGAAGGTCTTCCTAACCACTTTGGCAATGTGAGTGTCAAAAGAGAGGTTACTGTCAACTTGGGTCCCCAGGTCCCTGATAACTTCTTCCGTGTTTAATGGATTACCACCTATGTGGTAATTAGGGGTTACCTTGTTTTTCCCAAAGGGTATGACTATACATTTTTTGGCATTTAGCTTAAGGCCATGGCTCTGGCACCAGTTATCCATTTCTATGAGACCTCTCTGAAGGATGTCTGTGTCTGATGGAGTGTCAATTATGGTGCCCAGTTTGCAGTCATCTGCAAATTTTGTCAGCCACAATCCCCTATGTTTGCCTGCACTTCAGAAAAATAAATGCCGAACAAGAGGGGGCCCAGGACTGAGCCCTGTGGGACACCACTCGTGACCGGCTTAGAGTCTGACATGGCACCAGCAACTCTAACCCTGTGTGTTCTGTCCTTGAGCCAGTTTGCAACCCATCTTGTGACATATGGGTTTACATCTAAGCTGGTGAGCTTTTCTATGATGCCCGAGTGGGGTATTGTGTCGAACACTTTTGCTAGGTCAAGGTAGGTTGTGTGAACTGCCTTACCCTCATCAATGGCCTTAGTGACTGTTTCGAAAAAGTCGACCAAGTTCAAGAGGCAGGATCTGCCCTTGACAAAGCCAAATTGGGTAGGATCCAGTGTCTGTAGGTCCCCAATGTCTTTATTTATGAGTTCCATTATGATCCTCTCCATAGCTTTGCAGACAAGGCTCGTCAAGCTTATGGGGCGGTAATTTCCAGGGTCCGTAGAAGCACCGCCTTTCTGGAGTGGGACCACAGTTACCGTACGCCATTCTTTGGGTACGTATCCTGTAGTAAGGCTAAGATTAAACAGCAACCTTATGTGTGGGTTTAGTTCCTCATTGAGTTCGTGTAGCACACAGCTGGGGACACCGTCCGGTCCCATTGATGCTGTGTTTTTTGCTTTAGAGAGAGCAGCTCTCACCTGGGCATCTGAGATGTTTCGGAGGCTAGACTGGTGGGATAGATATTTCTCCTTTTGGGGGAGAGGGAGGGGAGAAATTTGCACTGAACCTGTCTGCCAGTATGTTGGCAATGTCTGTGGGTTCAGTGATTTTTTTATCATTTTGGACTAATTCTGAGCATATCTGGGAGTTTCCACCCAGGTTTCTAACATAGCTAAAGAAGGCCTTATGATTGTCTTTTGTGTCATTAGCAATTTTTCTCTCAAAGTTGGCCTTGGATGATTTTATGATGATTGTAGTTTTTTGCTAGTATTGATCAGAGATGCCTTCCCTTTTAGGGATTTTGCTCTGTCATGTAGTAGCTTTCTCCTCTTGTTGTAGAATTTGTTTATGGCTGGGGTCCACCAGACCGGGCGCCTGCCTTTGGTGGAAAGGGTCTTGATTTTATTAGGGATTGCTTGATCCATACATTACTGGAGGTGCTCGTAGAAGGCATTTGTAAGGGTTTCAGCAGCATGGGTTGTGGTTTCCACTGGCTTGGGGGCCTTGAAGGATACCACTCCAGTCTTAAGAAGTGTGAAGTTTGCTTTTGAGAAGTTCTTCACTGTGGTCTTTTTTGCTGGGATGAGGGTGGGATGTGGATCTCCAGTGAGATTAATTTATGGTCTGATCTCACCAATGAGGGATATACTTCCAGTGTGGAGCATTTTGTCCCCATGTTTGTGATGATCAGGTCTAGTATATTTTCTCCTCTTGTGGGAATGGTGACTAGTTGTTCCATAGCATTTGAGTTTATGAACTCCAGGAACCTTTGGGCTAGGGTGTTGGGGCTTGAGTAATGTTCCCAGTCTATGTTTGGGTAGTTGAAGTCACCCAATATGATGGTGTTTGGAGAGACATTCATACTCTCCAGTGACTTCAGGAAGGCTGTGTGGGTTTCCTGAGTTTGAGAAGGTGGTCTGTAGCATGCTACAAACTGTAGGGCAGTTTTACCTATGGTTAATTGCACCTGAATGGTCTCCGATGCTTCGTGTGTTGCCACTAACCTGGAGGTGTGGGTATCCTTTATGAATATGGATACTCCCCCTCCTTTTGTGGTTCGGTCCGGATTTTGGGGGCGGAACGCATGATATGAGGTATAACCTGATAGTGCTGGGGTGCTCTCAGGAGCCTTGAACCAGGTTTCAGTCACAGCACAGACATCGATGTTCTCCATACTGAGGAGGGCTTCGAGGGCATGCATCTTGAGGTTTAGACTTCTGGCATTGAGCAGTATTACCCTTAGTTTTTCTCCATTTTTGTTTTCTAGGGCGGTAGGTTTATCATTTGAGCCTTGCCTAAAAAAGGCACTATGGGAGTGGCAAGAGCCTTTGCCAATATCCGGAAGCCCAGGGGTGACAGGTGCATGCCGTCCCTTGCGAAGCAGCGTGGCTTGTCAAGCATGTCATCCCAGGCAGACAGACATTGGATCCCCTTAGAATGACACCAGTAATTAAGCCAATTATTAAAGCTGATCATTTTGTCTCTGTATTGTGGCATCATTCTTGGTGAGGGTAGGATACTGCTCAGGGTCAGGGTCATACCGGCCTGGGCTACATAATCTGAGAGCTCCTCTATGCCTCTTTTCATGTAGTCCAGGGAGGTACGTCTCAGGTCGTTCACACCGGCATGGACAATGACTGAGTCATACTTGTACTTGCTGTGGAGTGAACTGAGTGCCTGTGTTATGTGGCGGATTCTAGCGCCTGACAGGCAGCTTACTGTGATCTTTTCCTTGTTCAGTCTGGTGAGTGGGACGTCAGTGTGTCTGACTATGGAGTCACCTATAACAAGTGTGTCTGGCATTGTGTTTGGCCTTAAGGGCTGTGACTGTTTAGCACACTGACTTTGAGAACTATGTGTTGCATGTCTTATGTCTTGAGGTGGCAGTTGCTTGGGTGTCTGCTTTGGAGGCCTCTGTAGTTTTGGTAGATTTTTGATCAGTGCCTCCGAGTATGTCTTTGTGTGTTTATGTATTTGTTTTGCAGTTGTGATAGTTCTATGTGAAACTGGGTTTGTGGTGTGCGTGGTTTCCTTCTCCTCCTGTCTGGTCTTGCCAGTCCTGAGTTGAGAGAGCTCAGCCTCCAGTTTGGCTATATAGTTGCATCTCTCACATGTATTTGTGTTTTGTGGGAAAAGGAGTGGGTTGTCTGTGTACATGAGGCAATTGTAACATTGCCTCAAGATGCCCATATTCACCAGCTGAACAGGAGAGGACGCTAGCAACTGACCCTTCGACATGCTAGAAAAAGTGAAAAAGTTTGCTGTGTAACTGAGTCAGAAGAGACCTATAGGGAAATGGGTACACAAGGGGATTCTAGGCTAATGTAGTACTTTGTTTAGTATATAAGTACTTTACCTATATAAAAATGCTTTAGGAGCAAGTGCTGAGCTTTTGAGATAGAGAATAGACTGTTTAGATTGCAAGTAGAGAAGTTCTAAGGGAAAAATTGAAGAGCAGACTTTACGGAGCCAGAAATAGTTTAACCTTGTTTAACCGGCGCTGCCCGATGGTGCTCTATGGGCAACTCTGCGCTAAAGCGGGCTTTATAGCAGGGGGTTGAAAAGAGCTAGGAATTGACCCAAAATTGCCAATAGACTACAAGTTTCTGGCTGGAACCACTGCTCTAGGGACAAATAGGCTGCTCAGTGCTCCCCACTCCCACTGGTGAACAAAGAAGCTTCCCTTTATCCAAATAAGGATATGGAATAGCACAGGAACCAAGCCAAAGCCCAGAGATCAGCAAACGCTGAAGACTGGACTATTCTAGTTCAGTAAGGCAGGAAAACAAGATTTTTTTTTTCCAGAAAACAGGAAAAACAGACAGTAAATGCTATAAATGCTTTTAAACGGCTAGCGCACTTGAGTGTGTTAGCCTACAGGTAGAATTAAGCAACAAATAACTTTTTTAAAAGTGCAAAACAGTTAATCAACACAAAAACAGTTTAACTAGAATGCAGAGCTGTATAAACAGGCGAAAATGCAGTCGCTAAGCAGTAAGTAATCAAAAAGCCAGAAAAAAATACTTAAATCAGGAAAAAGTCACTCTTTTGCTCTCTGCTGCTTGTAGAACTCTGCAGGACACCACGAGGAGCGGTGCTGAATTGAATACAAGCGAAAAAGTGCGCTAAAGCGGGCTTTATTACAGGGGGCTAAAAAGAGCTAGGAATTGACCCAAAATGGCCAATAGACTACAAGTTTCTGTCTGGAACCACTCCTCTAGGGACAAATAGGCTGCTCAGTGCTCCCCACTCCCACTGGTGAACAAAGATGCTTCCTTTTATCCAAATAAGGATATGGAATAGCACAGGAACCAAGACAAAGCCCAGAGATCAGCAAACTCTGAAGACTGGACTATTCTAGTTCAGTAAGGCGGGAAAACAAGATTTTTTTTTTTTTTTTTTTTTTTTTGCAGAAAACAGAGGAAAAACAGACAGTAAATGCTATAAATGCTTTTAAACGGCTAGCACACTTGAGTGTGTTAGCCTACAGGTAAAATTAAGCAACAAATAACTTTTAAAAGTGCAAAACAGTTAATCAACACAAAAACAGTTTAAATAGAATGCAGAGCTGTATAAACAGGCGAAAATGCAGTCGCTAAGCAGTAAATAATCAAAAAGCCAGAAAAAATACTTAAATCAGGAAAAAGTCACTCTTTGCTCTCTGCTGCTTGTAGAACTCTGCAGGACACCACGAGGAGCGGTGCTGAGTTGAATACAAGCGAAAAAAGCTCTAAAGCAGGCTTTATTACAGGGGGCTGAAAAGAGCTAGGAATTGACCCAAAATGGCCAATAGACTACAAGTTTCTGGCTGGAACCACTCCTCTAGGGACAAATAGGCTGCTCAGTGCTCCCCACTCCCACTGGTGAACAAAGACACTTCCTTTTATTCAAATAAGGATATGGAATAGCACAGGAACCAAGACAAAGCCCAGAGATCAGCAAACTCTGAAGACTGGACTATTCTAGTTCAGTAAGGCGGGAAAACAAGATTTTTTTTTTTTTTTTGTTTTTTTCTTTTTTGCAGAAAACAGAGGAAAAACAGACAGTAAATGCTATAAATGCTTTTAAGCGGCTAAGCGCTTGAGTGTGTTAGCCTACAGGTAAAATTAAGCAACAAATAACTTTTTAAAAGTGCAAAACAGTTAATCAACACAAAAACAGTTTAAATAGAATGCAGAGCTGTATAAACAGGCTAAAATGCAGTCGCTAAGCAGTAAATAATCAAAAAGCCAGAAAAAATACTTAAATCAGTTATAGCAAATACAGTTATAACAAATGCACTGAAATATACTGTATATTTCCAAAATGTTTGAGAAGGACAGTCAGAACACAAGAAGGTTCAGGCGAAAGAGAAAAAAAAGTTTTGTTTTACTTTTTGAAAGGGAAAAAGGAGGAACAGAAGGCCTTATCAAATGTTCTCTCTGTATTAGGCAGAATGAGCTAATGACACTAGACTGGGAGGTATGTCACAGTAGGGGCGGGCAACTGCAAAGCCACCAAGTATAGCCTACAGACAGCAAGCACTAGAGAGACAAATGAAAGTTTTTAAACAGATAAGGATTTGTGAAGATACTGAGTAGACAAAGTGCTTTATATATATTAAATTGTAAAAACAGTAATCTGTAAAAATAATCAAAAAAAAATCAAGATACTTATATTTTGTAGCTCATTTGCGGTCAACAACTTCTCCAGTCTGCACTGTGTGCAAAGTTAGGGCTTAAATAAGTACATACAAATCACATGACTTCTCTGATGTACTCTCACTCAATCATTCATAGATTAATAACAACTTACTTAATAAACTTTCATTTCTAGAAATAAAAAAATAATTTTAAGCCTAGCCATGCTTTCCTAGGTTGAGAATCAAACCCAGTACTTTGTGTCTATAAGGTACAGATTTTAACAATTATGCAAATATGCCACCCTTTTGATGGAATGGAATATATATATATATATATATATATATATATATATATATATATATATATATATATGGATCTAGGACTATTGAACGAAAGTTCAATAGTTCGAATCCATACCTGAACGCACTTTAACAAAAGCGCTTTCACCAAAAAAGCACTTTCATTAAAGTCCATTCAAAAAAAAAAAAAAAAACACTAAATCTTCTTTTATGCAGGGGGGGCAAGTTGTGTATGTTTGGTGATTTCTGCTTTGGCAGAAAGTGCCGTCTGGGATCTGTACAGATCCCATCTATATATATATATATATATATATATATATATATATATATATATATATAGGTCGACTTCAGAAGTGGAGAAGGGGCAAAGTCCGCCTTTCAGTATTTTGAATTTTAAGTCTTTTGGGATTCAGTCTTTTGGTTTTTCAGTTTTCTGAAGTAGACCTATATATACACACACACACACACACATATGTATATATATATATATATATATATATATATATATATATATATATAGATGTGTATATATATATATATATATATATATATATATATATATATATATATATATATAAATGTATACACTGTCAGCTGCTCAGCAGGAAGCACACTTCAATGTGATGTCAGGAAGAACACAGGCTTGTGATGTGAGCTGTAGCCTCATATCAGATCTTCAATTCACATTCTTGGACTGCCTCTGATTTAGGGGTACTTCACCCTTGAAGTACCATCCCTCAGATGATAATTTAAATCAAGTTCCTTCTGCTTAAGGTGGGTGGCAGTAGTTTAGGTGGATATAAAAGATCCTATGGCATTTATATAAAATAAAGACTTTATGGTATGGTTTATTGCACACAAACCTGTGTATATAACAGACAGCAAAACGTAAATGCAGCTTACAAACTTTTTTAATAGACCATTCAATAGCAAATGACATATTGGCAAAATGACATACCTTGTTACACAGAAGTCAAATAAAGAGGCCTCTAAAATGAACATCTAAATAGGCATATTAGAATCAACTAATATTGTTGAATTCAAACCCCACAGCAAATGAAACTGACATCTAAATGCTGAAATGGATACAACTGAAATATTAAAAAATGTTTTTCAGATTTCTCAAAATTTCTCAGTTGTGTTATAGTGTCTAAAATATGTTAAACCCTTCAACACTTGTACAAATTAATAATCTACTAACTGGTGACATTTGCTGACCTAAAGGCCAAATTAAACATTTCACAAAAAAAAAAATCTGTACTAGTTACATTCTACATCCAATATCCTTGGTGTAAAAATGTTCCAAACTATCCCACCAAATTGAAAAAAATAAGAATTCAATAAATTTAGCATTTAAAAATGCCTGTCCAAGGTTAACATATTTGCTGCCTTCTCTGTCTGTTGTTTCAGTTTTTTGGCAATATTTTAGAAAACACATCTATATAAACAAATTTAAATGAATCAGATATGATTTCCACCTAACTAAGACCCCAGGATCTACTAATCTTCTGTGTAAGACTGTATTGGTTTTGCACGGAAGTGCCAGTTTAAGAGTATGATGGCAGCGTGCCATGCATATTAATGAGGGCACACTGCCTCAACTCTAAAGCTTGCATGGAGCGTGGACGAGTGTAGGAGGCATGTCGGACTGCCAAGCTGTCCAAAAATCCATGCCCCTGCAATGAAAGAAACGCCGCAATTTCGAGTTACATAAGTGAGTCCGCTCACATGTGCACAATGTAACACTACACTCCCCCATATGTTAAACAACTGACAAAACTAAAAATAAAAAGATTTTTTTTTTCTTCCGATATAGCTGCCCATATTTGCGTGGGTTTGCGCAGGTTTTCCCATTGCTTAGCTACAGTTAGCAGCTTAGACACCAGAAGAGGATATTGTGAACAATATACAAAAATTAAGCAAAATAGCAATAGTGTAGTGGTTAGAACCTTTGCCCAAAGAAGAAGCATTCCCGGTTTGAGTCCGACTACTGCACGTTCCATTTTCTGTGGGGAAATCTGTATACAAAAATATTTCCTGACATTTTTTATGTATAAGTTTTGTAAGCATTGAAATGTTAAATGTAGTAGTGAACAAATTATATATATATATATATATATATATATATATATATATATATATATATATGTATATATAAAGGTGAAATGGTTAAGCATTCTGAGGCATGAGTATCCTATTTTAAGCAATATAAAGCACTGCTAAGCACATTTTACCATTATTGAGCATATTTAAATATAATTGCACATAGCTGTGCACCACACTAACCAGCATAACCACAACATATTTGTGCACAGCTGCGTACCTCGCTAACCAGCACAACGTCAGGCAACTTCAAGCAATGTCAAGCAACGTTGAGCAACGCTGGGAAAAGTCGGGCAAAGTTGAACAAAGTCGGTTAAACACACTCACACCTCCTTTACTGTACCTTGAGCAGTCAGGTCTGCCCAGCAGGAAAATAAAGCAGTGATAGGGCTCAAACTCAGGATACTGTGCACTATAGTCACAGTACTTAGCCACTAAGCAATGACAGCATTTCACAAACATGCACTTTCAACAGACACATATCTATCAAAGGAATTTTAAATATTGCCAACATCAGCTAAGCAGACGTGTCTATAGCTGAGTTTTTTTCCAAAACTGGCCAATCACAAATAAGTGTGAGAAATGAGGCATATTTAAGCTCCACAGGCGGGAATACGTGCTATAACTGGTTGTAGCTTCCTTCTGCAGTCAGCATGGCTGGTGTTGGAGAAGGCACTTGATTTAGAGTGCAACGCTGGGGCATCCAGGAGTCCAAAGTAATGGTTTGGCTCCTTGTCCACAATCATGAGGAAAGACTTCTGTGGGGCCAGTACCAGGGTACCCAATATAAAACGGAGGCCTGGAACAGTCTTGCCCATGATCTCACCAGTGCCACTGGTGTTCCTCAGACTGATGAGCAAGTCAGGCACCACTATTCTGACTTGAAGTGATGTAGGGAGAATCAACTTGACTAGTGAATCCAGGAATCCCGTACGATGCCTAATGCCCCAGTACTGAGTAAGTAGCCATTGTATTAAGTAGTTAAGAATTGCTATGCTTGTCTATACTATGGATAGGTATGTCTCAATATCACTGCATTTACTTTACAGCTGCAGGTATCCGGGCTATGAACCAGCAAGCCCATGAAGATAGGCTGCAAAGGCTGCATCATGAGGCAAGTTAGTAATTATTCTGCATGTACTGTTATATAAAATAAATGAGAGAGCCTTCAAAAAGTCTTTTAACCCAATAAATAAAGGTGTAATAATCCTTTAATAAATGTATGATTCATGGAGTGCATCTGTGTCATTTTCTTTGATATGTTGTTGTACTGTTGCATTCTACAAATAGTAGTGTTGTATTAAGCACTGTCAACCCACACTTGGGTAGGCCCATATAACGTGGATGAAGGGAGTGCCAGTAGCTTGTATTCATATGTACAACCCTCAACAGTTGGTTCATGGTCATTGTTTACAGGTTAATCTGGCACATGAGTAGCTTGGTACTGTGTTCCCGAGAAATGTCAGTGTGCTGCCAGAAATGTAGGGAGCTGTTAACATACAACTAATACTTTCACATGAACATATCTAGATAATTATATGAAAGTAGATCTGTCAGTGTACCATCTTAGCAGTAGTGTGTGTGAGCAACTCTCAAAATATGTTGCAGTAACATCTGCATCTTGGACAGCTTGTATGTAAGATACAGCTCATGTATATAATGATCTAGCAAAATCCAGTTGCACAATATAAGGACATTGGGTAGTGTAATAATACATGTAAGGGACATATAACTGCAGTTAATATGAATGCAGTGAAAACTAGAAGGATATATAAGTTGTTAATTGAGCTATCTTTTCCCACCCAACTGTATGTGCATAAAAATGCAATTCCACACCTCAGTCAGTATGTCTAATCTCAAAACATTTGTTGGGACATATGTTCTTATTGGTTTATAAAACTTTGCATTTATTTCTATGGTGGTGGCCTGTTGCCATAAATTCAACCTGCATGCTGTTGTAATGTCCACTAATGTTCTATATATGCATGTGTTATGCTTGCTTTTCAACTGTTGAAATTCTGGTGTGTTGGTTTAATGGGAAAGCTTCTGCATGCTGTTATAACTAATTGGGAATGCTGTTGACTGTTACTAACCCATATCTTTATTAAGCTCTCCAAAACATAGTTTGCATGAGAAGGCCGGTCCCATCGGACCCACCTGTCCTACCTCAGCTGGCCATGGCACCTGGCATCAGCAGATCTGGTGCCCAGCCTGGGACCTCCTCCTCCATTGGCCCTGTGCCACCTTTGGGTGGAAGCACTGCAGGGGATAGGGCTTGGCCCCCCTGTGCAAGCATGGGTGGAGGGGCACCTATCACCCTTCGAATGGTCTGGGCTATGGTGTGTAGAGAGATTGAACGTTTTGTTGCAGAACCTCTATGCCAGCTTGAGGCCCGAGTGGCACAACTCCTAGGTCAGCCTGCCCCTCCTACACAGCCCCCAGTGCAGCCACCATCTGGGCCGTGAAGGTGCAGTGGTGACTGCCCATAGGTGGAGACCTCAGTCCCACTGTTTTCATCTGGGGGCTCATGGGCTTGCAATTTCCAAACATCCCTCCCCGTCAAAGGTGTTCACCCACCACGTGTCATATACCGCCCCTGTATGCATCTTGTTTGTTTTGTCTGTTTACCTCCCCAACCTACCTCCCCAAATATACCTACTTCCCCTACCCCACATTCCACTCACACCTGAAAAAAAATAAAAAAGGGCAATCTGCTCTCAAAAAACAAAAAAAATTACGCCCCATACATAGCTGCCCATTTTGCACACATGTCCACTGGACACATGAATTGTTATTTAATTCGCATTACAACATACTTTGCTGTCCTCACCCCTCTCTCAGGGGTTGAAGGGTTCATATCTACCTCCAAATTTATTGCATATGCACAGCTGTTGCTGTTGAAGAAATGGGCAACTATGGATCTTCCCTACACCCATCCTGCACATCCCGAGCTATTTTCCATACTGTCTTTCCCTCTTTGTGCCCCTTTTTCACCACTTTCCTATCTCCCCATTTTTCTTTTCTTTCAAAGAAATTAGAGTGGAGGTGAGCAGGAGTAAGAACTATTAAGCAGTAGTTAGCGGGTTTGCTTGGGTTTCTGCTTGTTTGCGCTTGGCTAAGCAATGCACAGAAATGGGCAAATCCATGCAAACCCACTTACAACTGCTTAAAAGTGCCTTAGTCACTCTGTATGTGAGGGCCCTTGTTCTGCTCAGGAGCAAAATAAAACACTTCTGTAAGTCTCGAATCCTGGACCTTGCACACACTACACAACATGAAGTACCACTAAGCCATGGTAGATATACATCAAGTTGGTGCTTAAATAATTATATCATGCATCAGAATGAGTGAATGTAAAGGAAAATTAGGAATATCATACCACACTACTTGTTTTGTGGATGTTGGCCAACAGTTGTTGTGGGATTACATTACATGATTGTGATAAGAGAAGCAACCATTCTAGTAGGAAATAATGTTACACCATCACTTTACACCCCCACACAGTATCACAGCAGGACAAACACTGGCATATCTGTTTAGGGCAGAGGCCATACCTCCCAACTGTCCCTAATTATCAGGGATGTCCCTGATTTTGACACAAATTTTAGCTCTGCCCCTCTGAATCCTTCCTAAAACTACTGACTTTGGCCAGAAAGGTGGTGAATTACACTTAATGAATAATGACAATAATTAAGAGTTAGACACTTCTTTTACTTCAGAAAAGGTGTATTAATCCATATGCTCTGATTCTCTCAATGTTTCAACTTAATGGCACTAATATTTTAAAGATGTCCCTGATTGTCTTGGACTTTTTCTTGACTTTTCCCTGAGTCTGTTCAAATATGTACCTAATTGGTTGAGTGGTCTGACAGAGGCAGAAACACATAGGTATATTAGCCTTTCTCCTGTTACACACTGTGCAAATAGCTTTGGAAGGAGTTTCAGAAGCATACCCTTATGTAGGAATACAACACTGAAATACAAATGGATGTAGCCATGTACTGGTAGCAACCAACTGTAAGAATGCAATTGCTCTATTGCTGAAAAGAAGTGTGTGGTGCACAGACAAAAAATAACAGGCTATTCTCTGGCTATCATGTGGATAGGTCCACAGTTGGGAGTTACGCAGACAGACTACATGCCTTGATAAACTAACATGTATACAGCAACCCTGTAAGTCCAGCAATATAAAATCCATACAATACTACTTATGCACTCTGTACTTCTGCAACCCTACCCAAATGTAGAATATACCTGTGTGTGCAGGGTCTACCAAGGATGTAGGTGAGCATACTCACAGTACTGAAATGTGTCCAGTTTTTCTGAGCAGCTTGTGCTAATGTCAACACTAAAAAAGCACAAACTGTTTAGAACTGAATAAATGAATATTCACAGTATAGCAGTTCACAAACAATTCTTGTGCCAAATGAATACATCTCTATTACTAGTTTGTATGGCAGTAAATTGTAACAGTTGAAAAGAAAGTACATCTTTCCATGTATCTTGGGGTAGCATTTTGAGGGGTTAATACATTTCTACACTGACAAGTGGGTACTGGAAGCAACAATATTAGGTCTGAGTACAAAATGTAAATCTCTGGCTACACCCCTGGCTTCTGATATAAGAACTATACTAACCTTCTGTCTTAAACAATGATGTCCACACCAAACAAGGATGATTTCCATCTTGGAAAGCTGAAAGGGCCACACCTACGTGAGTCAGCAATTTATAGTACTGGGTTGCTATGACAGTTTGTTTGTGTCTTTCAGCTTTTCCCAGTTAGGGGTCGCCACAGCAGAACTCCAGTCCGCTAATAATTGGCAGTTGATTTTTACATACCGGCCTGCCAGGCCTGATGCACAACCTTCAATGAAGGTACGCTCATTCATGCATGTCTCCATGCAGAAGATGCTCTAGCTAAGAATCAATCAAGAATGCAAACACACAGTAGCAATGCCACAGTTGTGGCCACTGACAAACTGTCTCATCTCTATGTAGGTCCATCTGGGGTGACATCAAGGCAGTGGACAGATGCTGGTGAGTTTGCTCTACATTTATTATTGTAATTAAAAAGTGCATGTCATAGTTAAGGTGTAGGCCATGTACACATGTAACACACCTACCCATAATGCATGCTGTGCATGTTTGGTGTAAGAGCACGCACATCTCACTAATGTGATTAGCTGCCTCAAACACACGCAATACCCAGACCATCTCAAACAAATGTGGCTAGACTGTAGTGACCATTGGATAGGCACAGTTGATACTCAACATGCACATAACATACACATCTATGTCATACACAGAGCATTTTAACATGCTACACATAATGGATTCCCAAACCCTCTGTAAAGACACACTCCAGTATCTAAAATCTCATCCACACATTACGCATAATATACCTGAGGGGTAGAAGCCTATCCTGGGGCATCTAAACACTCTGCAACACACTACACATTCATGTCAGGGAATGCTCCTTATTGGCCTCCTTACAAACTCACGTAACAACTGGTTGTGAAATGGTGAATTTAGCCAAGGTAGTACAGTTCCGGCACAGCATGATTAGTGCTGGTTTGTGAAACATTTGTAGCCTTGACCACCTGCTGCTTCATGACAATGGCCTATGGTACTATACTCCATCCAGTTATTGTAACTGCAGTACTACACATAGCTATCACTGCTACACACCATAATGATGCATGTGTGCACACATTTACACCTCTAAACAGTATGCATGCCAATCACCATTTGCATAACTGACACATATATGTCTTGTGATGCTATTGAGTGGCGAGGTCATATGACACATATTGGGTATGTGTAGTGTTTAAATATGCAGTTGTGTTTTAGCATGCCATGTCATGTATGAGACTGGCATGTCCACAATATGAGCTACACTCACCATAAGCATCGTACATTGAGTATGTGGCCAAATGGTATTCCATCAATTATCCATGCACCACTGATGATGTTGTGTGAATACTCATCATACATATGCTAAAAATGTGTCCACAATTATTTGCTAAAGACACAGAGGCTGTAATCAGCATTGGATACCTATCTGACACACAGATACACATCCAGCAATGTTATGTACACCTGTGAGTTTTGGTGCACAGTACATCACAGGGTTATGAATACCTGCACAGCAATGTTGTGTCCATGTATGCATTGTGTTCCAGGGGGAGAGCCATCACCTAATAACAAAACACATGCATTAAAGCCATGTATACTGTTAGTAACAAGGACTGACTACACTTGCACTGCATGCTGTTGAGCAACACATGTCCTACATGCTGACATGTGTGATATGACTGTTTTGCTTGTGATACTGTACCCCACCATCACCTGCTATTGTGTATGTTCTGTGATTGCTGGTGTTGTGTGTGTCTGCTTTTGGGAGGAGTGTAGTTTTGTGTGTGTGCATGTGTGCATATGCGCATGTGTGCATGTGTGCATGTGCACATGTGTGTATATGTGCATGTGCACATGTGTGCATGTGTGCATGTGCGCATGTGTGCATGTGTGCAGGTGGTCTGAAGTCATGTTCAGGTCTTAAAGTGTGTTTCCTGTTTTCCTCTCACAGGTGGCGAGGTGGGGCTGGTTCAGTACAGCAGGGAACCTGATGTCACTGAAACAGGCAGTGATGATGAGGATAGGTGTGTTGAGGCACAGGCAGGTTTGTCAGGGTCTGTTGTTGGGCCACCAATTGACAGTACACAAGTCTACACCCCATACACACAGTCATACTGCCTGTACATCCATCATCACCACTGCCCTTAGCTGTGGGACAGTGCATGGTTGGCACTGAGCAGGACAGTGTGGTATTTGTGGCACATGTATCAGAACACAGCAGCCATAGCGAGATGTCTGGAATGGTACCACATAGGCAGATGCCCAGGGGTTCTCGTCAAAGCACTGCTGGTCATCATGCCCCTGGCAGACATGCCACACCTCTTTCTACCACACGCATGTTTCAGGCTGTCATGGAGGCACAGACATGAATGGAGCAGTACACCAGACAGGGGCTAAGGGTGCAGAGGACTCATTACACATCTGTTAATGACAGTATCCGTGACCTAGCAAGTGTCATACATAACTACACTGAGGTCATTGATAGATGTTGGGGTGAGACATTGGATGTCCTCCACAATGTCATGTCCATGTGTCAGGACAGTACAGGATGGTTGAGACGTCAACATGGATGTATGCCAGCAACATCACCAGCTGGAGGTCACCGTGGACGTTCAGCAAATCGCAGCCACTCCCGTAGTGCCAGTACCAGCCCCAGCAATGTTGGGGGTGCTGTCCATAGACCGTCCTAGCAGACCATGTGCACGTGGCTCTGGCCATTCCCAGCAGGGACCTGGATCCAGTGGACATATGTCAACCTCTTCGGATAGTACCCAATCTGGATTAGTACCTGATACTGTCTGTAGCACCCCTGCCAGTCACAGGTTCCATATCCATGGATAGAGACGGTGATCTGTAAAGCCTGCCAGGTACAGTCTGTAGCTGTCTCACAAATCCCAGTATATGGCAGCCACATGGTGGAACTGTGTGCATGCAGACACACACACATAAACCAGAAACCTAGGGCAAACACATACCCACACACATGACATCAACATTGGCCCATAACAGTACTCATGGCCCTCACACACACACTCACACACACATGTCGATTGTATGGCTCAGTGTAGGCCTCTGGCAAACCAACAACACACCCTGTGCATATAATGAAACCTGTGCCACCTCCTGTCATCTGTAACATTGATGCAGGAACAGGCTAACATGGTGCTGATGCACAGGGTGACTTTAATAAAGTATAGCAATGGTTGGATGTGTAGCATGTTGTCAGCAGTAAAGTGTAATGATATCCTTGAAGGTGTAGCTGAGCAGGCATGATGCATTAAAGCTGTAATTAGCAATGTTGTATTGTTTTCACCAGTGTTTATTCCAACTGTGTTTTGTTTGCCCATGTGCCACTTGGCTGATGTGTGTAGTTGTGTCAGTTTGCATTATACAATGGACAGTAAGTGTGGGGTGTGTGCAACACACGTTTGCAGGTGTCCATTTGTGAACATGTTGGAGGTGCACTGTCTGCATGTACATGCATATTGGACACATGGACAGGGTGACATGCCCTGTATTGGCCAGTGTTAACAGTCCATAGTTTCTATTGGTGGCCAGTATGCATTGTACTACACACATTTTGGAACTTGAGTACGCATGTGTGTGTATGACACGGGTTGACACTGTGCTGTGGGTGATGCTGTTATTGCTATCTGTCATTGGTTTGCATTACTAAGGTTAACGCTGTCCCAGCTGCATAATCCTTTAGTAATGCATACTGTTCACCTACAGGGTTGCATGGAACGTGCTATCACAAACACAAGAAATTCTCACTTATACAGTAAAAGTGCATTAGTCTCATGGACCCCTGCCATAAACTAAATATATAATAGAAGGTGTGAAGTTGTACCAAAAAGAGTTACATACCAAAAAGGGATAACCTCTCTGGTCAGTATCATTGGGAAAATACAAGCCCTCATTAAACATACAAGGCAAGCTTCAAAATACAAAATGGCAAGGATTCCAAAGACAACACTAAAGCTTTCTTTAGTTTTGTTTATAATCTACAGGGGAGATCCCAGATCGGGTCACAGTTAGTGTAAATGGTCACAAAGTACACTTATCTGACTGAAATTACCAATTTCTTGTCAGACAGTTTGAATGCGGATTTCACCACCCTGTCGTTACACAAGGGCCACATTTCCATACCTGAAGAATGTAAAACATAATGATTCAGACACTCTAGTTAAAATATCTCTTTACCAAAGTCCAAACCACAGTGGCAATGGTACTGGACAGTGCCCCTGGCTGTGTCATACACAAGCTGACATATGAAGTCACCACTCACCTAAACACTCTGTCCAGATGCAGCCTCTATACAGGTTACATACTTGTGGAATGACGCATGGTAATGGTGTTCACAGTCCACAAGGGTTGAGCTACGTTTTCTTCTTCTTCTTCTTCTCTTTTCAGATGCTCCCATTAGGGGTCACCACAGTAGATCATCTGTTTCCATTTCTTCCTGCACTCTGCATCTTGCGCTGTCACACCATCCACCTGCATGTCCTCTCTCACCACAGCCATAAACCTCATCTTAGGCATTCCTCTTTTCCTGTTACCTGGCGGCTTCATCCTTAGCATCTATTTCACAATATACTCTGTATCCTTCCTCAGCACATGTACAAACCAACTTAATCCTGCCTATCTGGTTTGGTCTAGTAACCTTCAAACCTGGGATGACCCTCTAATATACTTATTCCTAATCCTGTCCACCCTCGTCACACCCAGTGCAAATGTTAACATAAATTGATTAAGGGTAGAACTACAACAGATCCTGGAAACTCTCACTCTATAAGCCAGACAAATGTTATCTGGAAGGCTATGGAGCACAGCATTATGGAACTCATTAACAGAGACATTATGAACCTGCAAACACTGTACCATACCCACTTAGGTTCTCTAAAGGCCAGATCATGGCTCTTACACCTAGTAGACTTCAAGCCAGTTAACAAGGCTATAGGTGAGGGAGGGGAGGTCCACACAGCCAAGCTATAGCTCATCAGCAATTCATACCCATCCCACATTCTAGTGTTATACATAACCTCAACAGACTGACCATAAACGATTGTTAGATGATGGATTGACAACTGACGCACATATGTAGGACACACAGTAACATTTGCAGCCTCCATGTACAATTCTATGCCAGTAACAAGTGGTATTCACCTGCACTCAGTCCTGGGACCCCTCCTGTTTGGCATATAGCTTTCTTAAGTACAACAAAAACACAGTAGGGATATGTCTGCCCACGTTTGATGAAAATGCATACTGTGGACTATACTTTATTCTCCAAATGACACACACATCCTCCAAAAGGGTATCATAAATGATACCTGGTGTCAAACTCATGCTGTGAAGCTATAAGCCAAAGAATGCATAGTTATCCACTTTTAGAAAACAAAGTATCCCCAGAGTACCACATAGGTAGTAGCCCCCGAAATGTGGAACAGGTATGAATGTATACAAAGAGCCATGTGTTTAGTCATCTCTCCTTTGAAAATCACATTACCAAAGGGTTTTGGAAATCCCTCTGTGGAGCACATAAGCAATAAAGGGTTTGCATGCAGATCCACAGAGATTGTTGCACACCTATAATGATTAGTCATCTTTGCCAGACTTTGCTTGCTTTGGAACAGGATTCAAATATACCTCAAGCATAAACCCTCACTCACACTTTTCAATAGAAACCATGATGAGTGGATGTGAAACAGAAGATGTAGCCTAGGGATCACTGCAGTGGCTAAGCTTGTCACCAGCATACAGAAGTGACCTAAGGTCTGGAAAGTGGCAGCACGCTCTGGCAAAGATAACAGATGCTTTCATGGAGAAAGCAGAGTACCCACCTATGAAATAATTTTGGTCACATGTATGTATATGGCTTTGCCCCACAGCTACCTTACATGTGTAATGCACAAACAGTAGTCATTCTGATATGTCATACACAAGAAAAATCAAAACCCACTCCACATTGACCAACGGTGTCACACACTCTCAGTCAGCAAGCGCAAGATTTAAACTCTTTTCTAACTACATTATGATACTACAGCAGTACGCATTTACAAGATGTGCTATACACATTACAGAGTTTGCATCTTTTCACAGGTATATTTGTAGGATGGTGACATCATCAGACTTGACAAAGATGAGTATACCACTTTTAAAGGGTGTGAGTAGTCTCCAAAAAGGTTGCTTCTCCCCAGGGAGACACACACAGTTGGCAAGTGCAGGAATCAAACCCCTACCTAACTACATTACGATACTACAGCAGTATGTAATTATAAAATGCACTCACCCCATTACTGGGATTTCACTTTTCCACAGGTTTATTTATAGGATGGTGACATCATCAGACTTGCCAAAGATGAATATACCACTTTTAAGGAGTGTGAGTAGTCTCCAAAAAGGTTGCCCTTCCCCAGAGAGACACAAACACTCAGCAAGTGCAGGAATCAAACCCCTACCTAACTACATTATAATACTACAGCAGTACACATTAACACAATACGCTATAGACATTACTAGGGTTTTGTTTTTCCACAGGTATATTTGTAGGATGGTGACATCATCAGACTTGACAAAGATGAGTATACCACTTTTAAGGGGTGTGAGTAGTCTCCAAAAAGGTTGCTCTCTCCCCAGGGAGAGACAGACAGACAGACACACACACACACACACACACACACACACACACACACACACACACACACACACACACACACACACACACACACATATACACACACACAGTTGGCAAATGCGGGGTTCTTAATCCAAACTAAGTAAGTCTTTACTGTTCAGCAAGCAATATGGAGTTACAGGGTGCAATACAGACATTATTTGCTGACAGTTTGCCCAAAGGTTTTTTTCACATTTTCTAACCTCAGCAGGCTTATCATACTAGGTGTATTGTGAGTGTATTGTATGCATAGGCCATGACCATATCATATATGGGTTGATGCACCACATGCCGGCACACACAGAGTCAAACCAGTGGCTAAGCTCTGTCAACCCAATACTGGACAATACAGTCAAGAGGAGTAGGGTCATACAACCACAACACCAACAGTCTCACATAGACCTACAATATAAGCACCAGCAAAACACACACATAAATACACATTACCATACTCGGAGAATACAAATATTAATCTGAAAAAGAGAGAGTATCCTCCTAAGCAGACAAGCAAGCAATATGCACCTCCAAGCACATGCCAGAAAACACATAATACACCAAAGCAGTGTGCCTCACAACAGGCCCTAAGGCAAAACAGCATACCCAACACACTAGTAATAGGTGACTCCATAGTCAGGCACACAGATGTTCCACTCACTCGGCTGGACAAGGGGAAGGTTACTGTCAGTTGTCTGTCAGGTGCTGCCACATAACACAAGCACTTACATCACTCCAGAACAGGTACATATATGACGTGTTCTTTGTACATGTCAGTGTGAATTATCTGAGACATACCTCCCAGGACAACATGACAAGAGATATATAGTAGCTCTATGATCATGTAGCCCAGGCTGGTATGACCCTGACCTTGAGTAGCATCTTACCTTCACCTACATGATACTGCAATATAACAGAAAGACGATGAACTTCAACAATTGGCTGAGCTTCTGGTGTCATTCAAAGGGGATCCAATCTCTGTCTGCCTGTGATGACATGATAGACAAGCCTTGTTGCTTCGCTACAGATGGTTTGCACGTGTCTCCTCTATGCTTCTGAATACTGGCCAAGGCTCTTGCTGTCCCCACATTACCTTTTTTAGGCAAGGCTCAAAGGTTCATAGGTTCATAGGTTCATAGGTAGGTACTAGGCTATTGGCCCTGGGGCCTATATAAGCCCAGCCAAAAAGGTACCCTGGCTTTTGCCACCCAAGTAATTTATTTTCCTGTGCCACTGTCAATCAGAGACACAGAAGTGATCTCCGGGGTGAATTTCTTATTTCCCATCCAATCATCAAGTTTTTCTTGAAGAGTGCTAATGAGGAGCTTTGTTTGATATAGATAGGTAGTTTATTCTGGAGTATGGGAAGTCTCTGGGACAGGAATCTATCCCTCCGGCATGTTATGTTTATTGTGGTGACACGGTTTAGGTCCCTAGAGCATGTAGCTCAGAGGGATTGAGATTTCTTTAAGTGGAGCATGTCCAACAGCTCTGGGTTTGACATAGCTTTGTATGTTAGGCAGAGATCACCACTGAGTAGGTGACATGTGACAGAGTAAAACTGGAGTTTTTTGAGACGGTCTGTGTAGGGCATGTGTTTGAGGCCAGTAATCCTCTTTGTGAGGTATTTCTGTGGCCTTTCCAGTCAATGTAGATGTCTTGTGAGATACATACCAAAAGGGCTGTTGTATTCTAAAATGGATCTAATGAGTGATGAGTAGAGGGGAACAATGACCTCTTTTTTTTCTGGATGAGAAACCTTTTGTGATGAGGTGTGCCACGTAGAAGGATTTCCTGACTACTGTGGCGATGTGATTATCAAAGGAGAGACTACTGTCCACCTGTGTCCCAAGGTCTCTCATCACACTTTTGGTGTTAAGTATACTACCGCCTATGTTGTAGCTCATGGGTTCAGAGTTTTTACCAAAGGGGATGATGATGCACTTTTTGGCATTAAGCTTGAGGCCATTGCTTTGACACCAGGCATGTGTCTCAGTGAGGCCTTTTTGTAGGATGTCCACATCATTAGGAATTTCGATTATGGCTCCTAGTTTGCAGTCATCTGCAAACTTCATTAGCCAAAGACCTTTTGTGTTAGCCTGTACTTCAGGGAAGTAGATACCAAACAGGACAGGACCCAGGACTGAACTCTGTGGTATTCCAATTATCACTGGTCTGAAGTCGGATTTGGAGTCTGCTACTTTCACAGTGTGGGTTCTGTCAGTGAGCCAGTTGACAACCCATCTTGTGACATAGGGATTTATACCTAGTTTAGTGAGTTTATCTATGATTCCAGAGTGGGGGATGATGTCGGAAGCCTTGTCAAGATCTAGATAGGCTGTGTGAACCATCTTACCCTTGTCTACAGCTTTGCTGACTGTTTCAAAGAAGTCTATCAGGTTTAGGAGACATGGTCTGCCTTTTACAAACCCGAACTGGTTGGGGTCCAGAGGTTGGAGATTACCAATGTCTAGTTTATAAGTTCCATGATGATACGTTCCATGGCCTTGCAGGACAGGCTCATCAGGCTAATGGGGCACTAGTTCCGGGCTCCGTGGTGGCTCCCCCCTCATGTAGTGGGATAACCATCACTGTGCACTATTCAGCAGGCACAAAGCCTGAGGTGAAGCTATGATTGAACATGGTACTTAGGTGTGGTGCCAGTTCATTCTGTAGTTCATGTAGAACGCAGCCTGGGATGTTGTCTGGTCCCATGGATGCTGTGTTCCTGGCTTTGGAGAGTGTGGTTGTTACCTGTGCAGCCATGATTACAGGAGCTTTGCATTCTTCCGGTATAGAGATGGGCTCTTTCATGGGTGAGAGGGAGGTAAAATTAGCACTGAACCTTTCTGCCAGGATGTTGGCAATATCATTTGGGTCTGTATATTTAGTGCCATTGTGCTGTAACTCAGGGCAGATCTGAGTGTTGCCATTGAGATTCTTGACATAGCTATAGAATGCTTTGTGGTTGTCTTTAGAATCAGTGGTGATTTTGTTTTCATAACTAGCTTTGGAGGAATTTATCAGGGATCGCAGCTTCTTACTGAGGCTGACCATGGAGCTCCTCCACTCATGGGATTTTTGCTCTCTTTTGAAACAGTTTCTTCCTTTTTTTGTACAGTTTGTTTATGGCAGGAGACCACTAGATTGGCTTCCTTGTTTTGGAGGATAGTGTCTTGGTTCTGTTTGGGACAGCATGATCCATGCACTCATGTAAGTGCTTATAAAGTGCAATTGTGTAGGATTCAGTAGTCGTAACTGTATTGTCCATCTGCATGGGTGTCATGAAGTTCACCACTTCTGTCTTAAGAAGCATGAAGTTGGCTTTAGAGAAATTTTTTAACATGGTTTCCTTAATGGGGGTTGGGGTAGAATGTGGATATGTAGGGTAATTAGCTTATGGTTAGATTGGACCAATGAGGCATTGACTTCAGGTGTGGAACACCGGTCACTCAGGACAAACCAAACCCCGTAACCAACACAAATAACCACAAAGTGAGCTACATGCTGCTCATTGCCAGAAGTCTCAGCCTCCAAATGCACACACTCAAGGCACTTCTCAGTATGGAGAATATTGATATCTGTGCAGTAATAGAAACCTAGTTCATGGCTCCAGAGAGCACACCAGCACTACCAGGATACTACTCATTCCATACGTTCCAGCATCAGAACCCGGATCATAGCACATAGGGTGGGGATGTATCCATATTCATCAAGGATACCTACACCTCTCTCTAATCCTCTCTACAAGATATGTACCCATAGAATGTTGCACAGCAATGTTCTTCCCACTCCACAGGGGTGAGGCTACAAAAGACCCTTGGCATTCATGCTCTATGAGCCTGACGAGTCTGATCTGCAAGGCAATGGAACCAATCAAAATGGAAGTCAATGGTGATACTAGTGTGAAATGTTTTTACATGGGCATTTTGATCTGATAATCTTCTTAAATCTATCTCACACATTTTTTTCAAATGACATTAATGTGGGAACAAGGGGGGGGGGTTAAACACAAAATTAGTTTGTTGATGTGGCACAAAAGAAAGACCCTTAGCAAAAAAATCAACCATATTTTGATCAACCGTTAAGGCAGTATAGTTGAAAATTTTAAAGTCACTATGTGTGCTCAATAAAATATTCGGTTCATTAGATGCAGTTGGTGTTATCTCCTCTTGTTCCACCAGTTCCCCTGCTGTCTTGGGTTTGCTTGATTGTTCAAATTGTTGTGATTTATTTCCCTGTCCACTTGAAAAACCTGGTTGTTATGTGATGGACTAGGACCATTACCATCATTCACCCGCTGATAATTAGATTGTGATTGATTGTTTCTGATTCTTTCACTTCTATGCAATGATTCTTCAAAATGGGAATTAGAATTAATAACCTTATTGGAACCATTATTATTGTTAAAACTAGGAGCATTTTCAGACCTAAAACCCATGCTGTCTTGAATAGCATTCATGTGTGTAACTGGAGGGGGGGCAGTGTTTTGGGCATATGCTAGTACATCTCTATCAATTTTTTTCTTTTTAGTTGCTAACAATTTGTTAATGGTAGCATCAATGCTTGAATAAATCCTACAATAGTCATATTTGTACTGTCCAAAGCTATGGTCCCCACAGATAGAGTGTTCCAATATTTCAAGTTCAGTTTTAATGGTAGCAATTTCAGTATTATAAAAATTAACCAGAGCTTTAATAAACTCAGCCGCTTGCCTATCAAATAATGCCAAGAGTTCCATATGGAATGGAGATTCAGCAATTAATCCTGTAGGGTATCGCCACTGTCTGAGCCCTTTAGGGATAATTTTCTTATCTAAACATTCAGTAAAGTAAGCAACCTCAAGCTGAAGTTTACGACATTTAAAAAGCTTTTGATCAAATGAGTTAAGCAAAACTGTTATGCTACTCACATCACGACGTTGATTAAGTCCACTCTGGTCGTTTACTGTATTAACAAAAAAATCCTTATGTTCCAAGAAACCAGCCATGCTAGGGATGCTATTATCAGCGTTAGTTGCATTGTCACCAGTAGAACGCTCCCCTACTGTGTTCGTTTCTTGCCTAGGAATGATGTTAGCTTCCTGTGCGCCTTCTCTAATGTTTCCTGAAGGCAAACAAAGCTGTACATCGCTAGTACAAGGGGTAGCATGCCCTTGACCTGGCACACCTGCCAGACCTGAAGTATTAAGCATTCTTGTGCCATGTTCAAATTTTTGGGAAAGCGCCTCTACTTTCCCAAGAAGCATGTTAACCAATATAGTCAAATTACCAACAGCATTCGCTTCGCTGGAGTCTTTACTGTTACCCATAGCAGCAAGGCAATGGAACCAATCATAATAGAAGTCAACAATAAAGACATTGGGAACCTTCACACAGTTGAGCACACTCAGTTTGGCTTCGTCAAATGCAGATCATGCCTCCTGAACTGTGTGGATTTCTTTGAGACAGTTACTCAGGCTACAGATGATTGAAAGGAGCTCCACACAGCCTACTTATACCTTGCTAAGGCCTTTGACACCATTCCCCAGTCAGGTATCATAGATGAACTCACCAACCTGGTAATATATTTTAATTGTATGTATGTAATTGATAGTAATGTATCCATCCAACATGTTTTTTTTATTGTTGTGATGATTATATCCCTAGAGCATGAGGCACAGTGAGCTTGGGTTTACTTCAGATAGAGCATGTACATCAGTTCTGCAATTGACATAGGCCTGTCTGTTGGGCAGAGATCGCCTGAGTAGACAGTATGCAAAAGAGTACAGATTGAGTTACTTCAGTCTTGTTGCATGGGGCAACTGTTTGAGGCCATTAATCCTCTTGTTGAGGTACTTCAGTGGTCTTTCCAGCTGCTGAAGGTGCCTAGTCAGATTCATTGCAAGTGTGCCGTGATACTCTCTGATGGGTCTGATGACTGATGAGTAGAGGGAACCTCCTTTGACCTACATGCAAAGACCTTGGCAATTTGTGGGAACACATAGCATGATTTTCTAACCACTTTGTGAATGTGTTTCTGGAAGCTGAGATGACTATCCACATGTGTCCATAGATCCCTTATTATTACCTCCATATTTAGGGTGTTGGCACGTATGTGGTATTTGTATGACTGTAGCTCGAGGCCATACTTTTTACACCACATCTGTCTGACTGAGACCCTTTTTAAGGATGTCTCTGTTGTCCCAAACATCGATTATGACAACCTTTTTGCAGTCATCCGCAAACTTTGCTAACCATAGTCCTCGTGTGTTTGACTGTATTTCTGAAAAATATACACCAGACAGGAGGAGCCCCAGGACTGAGCCATGGGGGACAGCAGTTGTTACCAGCTTACAGTCCAACAGGGAGACCACAATTCTTACCTTGTGGGATCTATCAGTGCCCCATTTGACAATCCATCAGATGACATACGTGTTTATGCACAGGCTGTTGATTTTGTGGATACGACGTGTGTGGGATGTTGGAAAAGGGCTTTTCAAGGTCTATGTAGGCCGTGTGGAGCTCATTTCATTGATGTATGTCCTGGGTGACTGCCTTGAAAACTGTCTAGCAGGTTTAGGGACCATGATCTGCCCCTGATCAAACTAAAATGGGTATGTTGGGTATTTGTAGGCTCCCAATAGCTTTGTTTATAAGTTCCATGATGATGGACTCCATGGCCTTGCAGATCAGGCTTATTAGGCTTATAAGACAATAGTTCCCATGGTCTGTTGTGCACCAACACTTGTGGAGTGTGCCAAATGTTGCTGTAATCCATTCAACAGTTTCATATCCTGCACAGAGGGTGAGTCTCAACAGACTGTTCAGGTACAGGGTCTGTTTGTTTTGGAGTTCACATATGACACAGCCAGGGACACCATGTCATCCCATAGACACCGTGTTTTTGGGTTTGGATAGAGCTGTTTAACCATTGTATATGTTATTTCTGACTTTTCACAATCTCCAGGTATGGTAATGGGCCCTTTTGTCAGTGAGAGGGGGGTAAATATGTATGAACCTGTCTGACAAGATGTTGGCAATGTCAGTCATGTACATGTATTCATTTACACTTTGCACTGACTCAGAACATATATGAGTTTACATTGGTATTAATGACATAGCTAAAGAAAGCTTCATGGTTCTCTATGGACTCTTTGGCAATATTTTTGCCAGAACATGGCTTGAATAATGTTAGGAGTGCTCATTGTTTCTTGATGATACTGATCGGAGATTTATTGATCTTCTTTGGATTTTCACTTTCTTTGAATAACTTAAGTACTTGTATTACATAGTTTGATTATGACAGGAGTCCAATATATTATATGGGTCTGTTTTCATATCACTGTGTGCGCAAGGCAGGATTGGTGAATAGTGACGTGTCTGGAGTAAGAATTGCAACTGCCAGATATGTGTGGCCCACTGCTGTACTCAGACATGGCCTAAGTGTGTGAGCATGCTCAGTATGACCTTTCAGTATGTTGTTGACTGAGATTTGCTTTGTTTGTTTAAGTGTGTGAGCATGCCCTGTATGACCTTTCAGTATGTTGTTGACTGACATTTGCTTCGTTTGTTTAAGTGTGTGAGCATGCCCAGTATGACTTTTTAGTATGTTGTTGACTGACATTTGCTAAATTTGTTTACGTGTGTGAGCATGCCCACTATGGGCATATATATACTATATATGTGTGTGAAAATTCAAGTTGGTTTTTACTTCAGGGCTCACCTTTGTGCTGTACATCGACAGGAAGCACACTGTGCCTGCAGGGCTTCCATGAGTCAATTTGCATAGACTTATCAACATTTCTACATACATGGGGACAGCTATTATTTGCACATTTCTACCCGGGGGCACACCTGATTGTTGCTGTGTGTATACATAGGATGAGGGGTACACCTGACACTTATACACATTTGCTAGGCCTGCACTGCTATGTCAGGTACTCCATTTCAGTCTGTACTGTTGCCTATCATACTGGCTTGAGGCATGCCACTGTACTACAAACCCTAGCTTCCAATTACAAGCATATTAGTTTGTGACTTCATAGCCTACCCAACCCACATCACACTGCCTGGCCTGCTGTTATCTGTCTGCATAGGCCTGGGGGGAGGTTACTCATATGCCTCTTCAGAGGGCATGATACAGCATTTGTTTGTGTTTGCGTTTGTCTACAATTGTCCTGCTGGCTGTGACTGTTAGGTATGTGACCCCCCCCCCCAACTGGTATGTGTGAGTGAGTTAAGTTGTGTCTGTGCCAGTGAAATGCTGTCATGGCTTAGTGATTCAGTAGTGTGACTATAGTGTACAGTATCTTGAGTTCAAGCCCTGTCACTGCTTTTTATTTTCCTTCTGGGCAGACCTGACTGGTTAAGGAACAGTAAAGCAGGTGTGAGCATGTTTACCTGACTCTGCTCGACTTTGCCCAACTTTGGCCGACGTTGCCCGACGTTGCACTGGTTAGCGTGTTGCACAGCTATGCGCAATTGTATTTAAATATGCTCGATACTGGTAAAATGTGCTTAGCAGTGCTTTATATTGCTTAAAATAGGGCACTCATGCCTCAGGTGGTGCTGCAGGGCTGCTTATGTTGGATGCACATAGTATACTCCCTATACATGTTTGAAAACAGGTAGTGTCAAGTTAGGCATCCCTTTTACTGTATGTGAGAGTCAGAGAGAGGTGTCATTTCCAGGGTTCCTACTGAGTCATCGTATGTGCTATGTGTTGCCTCTTTGCCAAGGCCAGAGTATACTGGGCACACCTCCTTCTGCCTACTGGGGCAGGCTCAAGTTGTTCCTCCTCCGAGTCACGCTGCACCTGTGCAGACCTTGGCAATGGCAGGGGGCTGTTTGGCCCTGCCCCATGCTGTTCCTGCTGCAGCTGTTTCCACAGGATCATATTGTGTAGCATGGCACATACCATAACAATTTGGGTACATGTAGTTGGTGAGTACAGCAAGGCTCCACCAGATGTGTCCAGGCACCGGAACTGTGACTTGAGCATCCCAAACACACGCTCAATTATGTTTCTTGTTTGTGCGTGTGCCTCATTATGGAGTTCTTGTTCAGGTGTGTGTGCATTTCTGATGGGTGTCATCAGCCACGGCTCCGGTGCATATCCAGCATCCCCCACTAGGTGACCATCAGGGATGTCCCCACTGGCAAATCTCTGGTACAGCTGCGTCCGATGCCAGATGTGGGAATCGTGATAGCTTCTAGGGCAGCCAGCACACACATTCATTATTATGCCCTGGGCATCGCACACAACCTGGCAGTTGATGGAGGGGAAGCCCTTGTGGTTGATGTAGACCGTACCCCACTCACCGGGTGGTGTTTTGATGCATATGTGCGTGCAGTCTATTGCACCCACTACCTCGGGGTATTCTGCTATTTGGTGGAAAAGATGCATATTGCTGGCCAATGCCTCACGGGAATTGGAGAAATATAAGTGATCACCGACATGTGCTGACATGGCATCCAGTAACTGGTGGAGTACCCTGGATGCTGATGCCTGTGAAATCCCCATCATATCACCAGTTGGTCTTTGGAAGGTACCTGTAGCTAGTATTCTTAGGCCAACACATACCTTGGTATCCACTGGGATGAGTTCCCCACTGTTGGGTCTGTGTGTGAGGTGTGGCCGGCACAGATCAACAATTTGCTGTAGGAGGTCTCTGTCCACCCTATAGTGCTCCACTATCTCCAGCTCATGTAGCGCCTGGTAGGTTACCCTGGGTCTGTACACTCTTCTCCGTCTCCTCACTGTGGGTTGCTCTGCAGCATTCACAACATCACCACCCTCAGCACCTTGCACATGTTGGTTTATGATAGCAAGAGCAGCCCCTAACATTTTGTCTGACTTAAGCTTTTTAAGCTTTCCCTCTTTGTATACTGCAGTGTTGCAGAGTTCTTGGGAAAAAACAGGGGGGGATGCTGTTTGCAGATTTTAAAGTGCTGGGATGGGCTGGGCTAGTCTGCTGCCTGTGTAATTGACTGATTCTGATATATTTCACCTGGCAGCTCTGCTAGTTCTCCTTGGTTAACTTCCTACTACTTCTTTTCCTTCCTTTTGCCTTTCTGTTTCCGCCCGGTGGGAAGCGACACGCAAACAAGCGCAAACGCGCGCACATGCTGTGTGCATGTTTGCAAGGAGTTTCCTATATTTTGGCATTGTGCACCTTTGGTTTGAGGTTTTCAAATAGGACAACTGTAGGCATGCCTCTTGCAATCCTGAGCAACTCAAAGCAAACATAAGCCACTGTGCTTCAATTAGCTTACAGCCTGTCTGACACACACCCTCATGATGTCACCTATATTCTACTCTTCTACTCACCTACTCCTACTCTTACACTCTTGGGACATGCCTCACATGCTGAGGAAAATTGGGATTCACTATCCTTATCCTCATTTGCATAGGATTGTCTACTAATGCATGGTTACATCTCTCACACTGAGCTCCCCCCCCACCCCTTAGCAACCACTACTCAGTGGCCATGTTGTCTTCAACCTGCCATTCACCTGCATGGCAGAATAAGCTTTTTAGTGAAAATACCTATTTTTGGCTATTTTTAAATTATTTTCTTGTTTTTATAAGTGCCACACGTTTGCGCGGTGCTGCACTATGCTTAAACATCGAAGATCTGGGGGGAAAAAAGTAAAATTTTTATATTTTTAAACATTTATAAATGCCAATGGCCTTATATTTGGCCATTGGCATGCTTCCTCAACTGTATGAATCCTTTATTTGGAGCTGTCATAGCTCCGTTTAGCTATTTGCAGAACAGTACTCCGTTACCAACGGAGTACATTTCTGTAGCTAACACTAATCTTCCACGGACAGGTTAGTGTTTCCTTGATCGCAAAATGAGCTCATCTGCATGGCTTTCCCCAGCAAATGAGGTCATTTGCATACCATGATGATGTCCATGCAAGAGTAGCTTTAGCAGCTCTCGTGCACGCCCCTGCTGGCTGTACCTGGATCGCATGGCAGACATATTGCCAGCGTGAGCTCCTACACTCTTCTTGCACTCCGTGCAAGCTTTCGTAAATACAGCCCAAAGTGTCCTACAAATTATTAAAAAAGGGGGATCTAGGAACATATCCTGTAAACACTTGCATAAAATTTGCATAAAATGGTAACAAATATCAAAAACCAGAAAGGAATAGGGTACAACATATCTAAACCTCTATTCATGGGATCTTGATATAGCACTTCAAAGCCCAGAAAAAAAATATATGTATTAATCTATATTCTAAATGAACATGATGAAGGATGTAATGTGTTAAAAATGTGTTATTAGCCCCATGATACAATATTTCAATACCAGCACCTTATCAAATGACATAAGATAATGTTTCCAAGCGTGAATATAGACTGATATAAAAGCCTACATAAGCCTATAGCATACTTCTTAACCTGTTTGTGCATGAAATCTGGATAAAGTCAAACAAAATGGGGGTGCCCAAAAAGAGGGACATATTTTAAATATTGCTGTTATAAACTTAGAAAGTTGCTAGAGTAACATGGTTTGTTTTAACATACATTTTCTGAAGGATTTGAAGTCTGAAACTCAAATGTATGTCATTATTTAGAGACATCAATACTGTGATCTTCCCAACAATTTGACAGAAAACTACAAATTTTATGAGGAATAGACCAAAAATATCAGCCAAATGTCTCGACATTCTGAAAAAATATGGACAGTTAAGAGGTATGGCTTGCAGTAAACATCAACTATTTACTCTAAAATAATAAACTATCAAAAATGTAATCATCTGAATGCATTTGAAATGTTTATATTTTGTGTAAATAAACTCTTTTGTAGAGACGGAGACGTACGTAACTCCCTAAAAGAGGTTTTTCATTCACTCACATGAATCAGGGAAGGTAGATGGTTCCACAAGACTGGGACAAGCTAAATAAAGAAAATTCTGTCTCATCTTTGTAATCTGAACTGTGGAACAGCCAGTAACTCCACCCCCCAATGACCTAAAATGTGAGATGAATGACTTCAGTATAAGATACATTTATCAGCAACCAGAAGCCAGTGCATGTCCCATAGTACTTAAGTCATATGACTGGTCCAGAGAACACTAGTCAATAGTCTGTTCACGAAATTCTCTACCCACTTCAGATAAAGTGGCATCATTGTCTACAAGTCTGCGATAAAGGGTATTGCAGTTTTCCAGGGATGAAGTGACCAGATATTACCACTGTGATAACAGCCAGCATCTAGTCATTCAGTGCCAGCCTATTAACAAGAATCACATGTAGAACTAGGACAAAAGACACAAATTCTACCATATTACCCCCTCTAGGTTATTAATGGGGAGAGTAAAGGAAGATGCGATGAGCAAACATGGCATGTATATGCATATCCTCTGTCAGCTAGTAAGTAACTAAATCTAAGTAATCCTCAAATTTAGTAAAGTCAGGCTCAGTGTCCCAAGAAAATAAGTACTATTGAATGTCATCGGCATGTTATTGATAATAAATGCCTCTCCCCCAGTGACCTCACCTAGCAACAACATGTATACCATGAACAAACAGGGGCTAAAATTGAAACCGGTAGCATTCTTGAGTCATGATGTCATGAAATGTATGCATCAACTCTGGACACCACCCTCTAGAAGTGTCCAAAAAGATACGTTGTAAACCACTCAAGAGTGGTATCGCCACTCCCTAAAAAACACATTAATATTGCATGCAAATAATAAGGATCACACAGTCCATGTTATCAAAAGCCATAGATTAAATTGTGCCGGTATATTAAATATGTATGTTTATCTCTTGCCATAAGAGGCCTCTGTACTTACTTAGACCTAAAATGGATTGACAAAGGTCTAAGAGCTTATGAGAAGTTAGAAAACAATATATCTCTGTGTATGTTACTTTCTCAGCAACCTTCTTGGTAAATGATAGATTAGAAACTGAATGGTAATTCTTCAGACAGGGCGCAATATAGGATTCTTATGTATAGAGGTGAGTACTGCCTCTGTTAGGGACTGAAGGAACACCCCATTGTGAAAGAGGCTCTCTTAACCTGTAAAATAATTACACCAGTGACTCAAGACAAGATAAAGCAACCCTTGTAATGACCCACCTGCAGAAAGTAGAAAAGTAACTATATTCATGACCACAAAACATTCCACATAGTTGAATTCAGCCAAGCAAAACTCAAGACAATCACTGTAAGACCCCACAGATGAATCTGTGGCTTCACAATAATCTCAAGTAAAATCACACTGAGCAGAAAGCAGGCTGGAATACACATTCTAGCAACCACATTGAAAATGACAGCCAGACAGTTTAATGCAGCAGCAGCAGCAGAAATATCCTTGAACTCAGAAGATGTCTTGTGTGAAATGTCTGGCAAACAGCATAATGCTGATCCATATTAAGGCTGTCATTAACAAAGCACATCCTCTGCCATTTTACTCTAATTTCTGTTGAATCCCATGCAATGGTGAAACCATGGAGCTTTCTGTATAACTGACCAGGGATGTACATAAGCTGGGGTGAGGATATTCACAGCATCCAATGCAGACAAATTTTAGGGCAGCACAAGAGATTCTGAATCCTTAGCACAGGAGCTGGTCAAGTAATATAGAATTTATTATTTATTTATTCATGCTTTATTGACCAAGTTATCCCCTAGTCCAGCAGCCTCTTTTCTGGGGAGACCTGAGGTGCTCTTCATACTAACTAGGGGAAATGTTCCCAGGGTACTGTAGAAATTCCCATGCCCTTTTCTTCTACATGGCAGCAGAGGGTTACTGGTAGAGGGAAAAGAGCAAGACTGCCAAAACTAACACAAAGGTAGCGATAAATGAGTCAGAAGTGATGGCTGACAATAGTGATGCCTTATAAAACAAAATTCATACAACTGTGGTTGCCACTGGAGGCATAGTTAATGAAACCCTGTAAGAATGATCACAGAAGCAAAATAGGATGGTAGTTTTGCTGCTTCCTGGGGTGAGGTGGTTGAGCAATATGCCATGAGGTCCCAGGACAATGTCAAAATTGTGAATTATTATTCTATTATTGTGATGGGGTAAAAGGCCATGACTGATAAAGTACCACAAATGGATGGTAATGTGGAAAGTAGTGGTGCAGAGCCGAGCTCAGGTGCTGAGGCTCAGCAGAGTGATTAAGATGAGGCTGGACTGACCATGAGAACTTTTCAGGTCTATTTTATCAAGTAGTTCTCTAAAAACAGTAATCTTTACACATGTGTACCCCAAGGCTCTGTCCTTGACTCCCTCCCCTCCTAATTTTAATATTAATTAATGATCTCTCAGATAATCTTCCCAAATTTAATATTACTCAATAGGCAGATGACATCTTACTGTTCATAGCTAAGAAATCTCACACACATTAAAAGCTCAGCTCCAAAGTAGCTGTACCAGTTTATGCCACTGCACCACAGCTAGCAATCTTCTCACTGTCCCAAAAGAACTAATGTTAAGTTTTTTGCTTCATAGTTAAAAAGGTCCTCTGCCTTTGCTTCCCCTGACTCGACTCGAGGAATAATATATATATATATATATATATATATATATATATATATATATATATATATATATATATATGGGTCTACTGCTTTTCATCGAATACCACGTATTTGAAAAAGAGCAGTAGACCGCTCAGTTACGCGAAAATGCACTTATTCGAAAGTGCACTTTCACGAACTCTGCTTCTACGAATGTATCACACCACAGTGGAGGACAGTAGAAAAATGTGCAATGTCATCCACTGTGGTGCGGTAGTCACGGACCTTAGGGTTAGGGCATGGGTCATGGTAAGGGGATAGCCCTACTAGCTATCCCCTTACCATGACCCGCACCCTAACCCTAAGGTCCGTGACTACTGCACTAAACGGCAGTACGTAGCCCATTCGCTGAAGCGGGTTTCACAAAAGTGCACTTTTGATTAAGTGCACTTCAGAACAGGGTTTACTGTGTGAGTTCAAGAAGTGTATTTTTGAACTTATACAGTAGACCCATATATATATATATATATATATATATATATATATATATATATATATATATATATATATATATATATATATATATGTGTGTATATATATATATATATATATATATATATATATATATATATATATATATAGACACACACACACACACACACACACACACACACACACACACAAACACACGCACACAATTTTCCTTTTAAATGTAGTGACTTCAGTATATCTGTATATTATTTCCTTTCTAAACTGCAGCAACTGCTTGCTACAAATCTACATTTGTAGAAGGTAGCTACTACAGGTCGCACACAGCACACTAAAGTATTCGGTTCTGAAACCCTGAGATAGGACTTACTGAAAAAATTCTATATAACGAGTTGCATCTCTCCACACAAGTAGTGATAAAGCACTGTAATTATAAAGTCCCAGATTTTGAGACTTATTAAAAAAATTTCTCCTTTCATTTTAAACTGGAGCAAACTGTTTGCTGTATAAGCAGCTTTAACAGCCATTACACTGAAGCTGAATAATTTCAGTTCTGAAGTCCTGGGATAAGTCTTGAAAAAAATGTAGCACACTGTTTGCTATAGTTTATGCTGCACAGAGTGTTAAAGTGCATCAGTTCTCACCACAGATGGAATATTGACATAATGCATGTCTTGAAGTTTCTGAATGCCAGTAATGCACATGCACTGAAGATCAATCAGGGTCACCTAACACTTTGCGCCTTGGGCATCTGCCCCCTTTGTCCCACCCTAGGTACATAACCTGCCTAAAATACTGAATAGCCCAAAAATATGGAAGAAAAGAGATCTCAACATGTGGACCAAAGGTTTCCTTAGGCCAAGTCTTTGAAATAAAAGACAGATCATAAACATAGATTAAGTCTGAGAAAATTCTGTTTGTCTGTATTAATCTAGCATTAATCCAAATCAGTGTAGTCATGGCTTTAGTGGGGCAGATCATGTCTTAGTCAAGGCTTTAGTGGGGCAGATCCTGTCTACCAGTCAACCATTACTACTGAAATCCACAGGTACTATCACAAGGCAGAAAGAACTCCTGTGATACGTTACCATCTGACGGTGCTGAGAAATCTGTATTCTAGCATATCCTCCAAGCTTAGGGTGAGCAAAAAAATGAACCTCTATTTGCCCCTGCCTGATGGATCCAGACTATCCCCAATCTTCTACATTTCAAGAAGACCCATGTTTCAAAAGTCAGCTGTCAAACAATTAAAGGGCAAGCAAGAGATTCTCATAAAAGAAGACGGCCATTTTAAGGACCTCCATAAATATTAAGAACATAAATAGCAAAAATGTCTGCTTGAACTTAAGTAAAAAATACCCCAAAGGGAGTGACTAATGAATTAAAACCAAACTCTGTGGTGTGAAAAGCACAAAAAGTATCTTCTACACCCAGTTTTTTGTGTTAATAAGAACAAGGCCACATTTGAACCTGTATCATAAGCTATCTCTATATTCTGTATTCACAAACAACTTTAGCTGTATCAATATATAGCTGCCTACAGTACTTTATAACCTGATATACCAATAAACGTTAGACCTTGACAGCGCACTGTGAACCTTTGATGAAAATAAACAACTGATTTCTACTGAAATCATTTTTATTACATATGAATTAATAATCACAATCTGATAATTAAATTGGCCTCCAATTGAAAGGTCAGACTTATCACTATCTTTCTACTGTAACTTAAAATGACAATGTAAAAGAATGGGAAATAGCTTCTCCCAGAGTATAAGTATGCCATTCATTCATCACAGGTAATAATGATCTCAAATGTCATGCAGCAAAAAAAAATCCAAAAATTAAACTGAATTCCATCCTTACCTGGTGAGAAGTCAGACTTAAAATGTTTCAATGGCATTTGAAGTTCTACTAAAGAAAACCTTTTCTCAGTATCATGAACATCTTGAGCATCAAACCAAACACCAAACATCATGGAAAGCAAGTTTTATTATTCTTAGACTACACTTGCAACTTGTTAGAAACATTAGATACAAAACACTAGAAGGGTTGTAAAATCCCTCCAAAAGCAATTTTTTTGTATCTTAACCTCAGTGCTCACAAGATGTACGTCCTTAAATAAACAGCTTTTTTTAAGATCATTGTTTACAGAATGTACTTCCATCTTCCTCCCAGCTTTAAAATGCTTCTGTTGTCATGATGAGACACATTTTTATTGTATTTTCTTATAATAGTAAAAGATATTAAAAAAAAGACAAATTGTGCTGTCTAGATGTAATAGTAAGGTTATATTCCCGAACAAGCCTTCCATGATGAAGACTTTCCTGACTTCAGAAGAGAAGACCTCTACATATAAACTACTAAAAACTTTTCCTTCAAGTAATACTACCAAATTGCACATGATTATATCAACCATACAAATCCAAGTGATTCCTCCATGTTGTTGTTCCATCGGCTTTTCCCAGTTAGGGGTCGCCTCAGCGGAACTCCGGTCTGCTAATGATTGGCAGTAGATTTTCAAGGCGCCAAGGTGCCAGCTCGATGACCAACCTTCAACTAAGGCATGCCCATTCACGCATGTCTTTCAAACGCCACTCGACCATGGGGAGGACATGCAGACTCCACACAGAAGGCGCTTCAGCCAAGAATTGAACGGGAGAACCTCTTGCTGTGAGGTGACAATGCTCCTCCATACTTTAGGTAAATAAGGAAAATATCACTGTACTTGAAGAAATCAGGAATGTTTTAAATATTGAAATAATATGAAAAAAAAATCCAACAAAATGAAACTCCACTAAATAGTCAAATATCAATCAATGTGTATTAAACTGCTGATGCAAAGTTAGAGAACAGTAGTCTGACCACATCTTCCTCAGTGTAAATCCACAGCCATACTAAATCATACCCTTTATATAACCAACATTTAAAGTGACAAAACCCAAATGTTTTCATAAATGTTCATTTAGACCTACAGAATACATAGCCACAAATGTAGCAATCCAGTATCTTTCTATGGTCTCTAATAAAGTCTGCCAATCAATTTTATTAGGTCTATACGGTAACATTTTTTTCAATTCCTATAAATCTGAAAACAGCTCCTGGATGTTTTAATTTATGTTTGTAAACTGTGTTAGGACATCTACAAGATTTTCCCACAGATTCTGCAAGCCTTGCACAGCATGCATGATTAGTGCAGGAGTTCTAGCAGGTAATATGCCTGCTGCGTGAACCAGGAATAGTCTGCAGGCGTGTGCATGAGCACTCCTGCACTAGTCCTGCATGGACTCAGCCCCTGTATGCAAATTTCCCCATTTGCAGGAGAAATCCATGCAAATGAGGTGAATTTGCGATCCAGGAAGCTGGAAACCAGCCGTGCAGGACTAGTGTAATCTTAAGAAATGTACCTGTCAGTAACCAATTACTTATTCTTCTTTCGGCTTTTCCTGATTAGGGGTCGCCACAGTGGATCACCTGTCTGCTCATGATTGGCAGTAGAGTTTTACGGTGTCGAGGTGCCAGCCCAGTGCCCAACCTTCCATGGAAGGCACACACACACACACATGTAATCACTCATGCCTAGTGCCAATTTAGAGTGTCCAATCCACCTACAGCATGTCTTTGGGATATGGGAGGAAACTGGAGTACCCGGAGGAAACCCACACGACCACAGGGAGGACATGCAAACTCCACACAGAAGGCACCCCAACTGAGGATTGAACCAGAGAACCTCTTGCTGTGAGGCGACAATGCTAACCACTGCACTACTGTTCTGCAAAATCCAAAATGGAGCCGTGACAGCTCCAAATAAAGGCTGCATATCATTCAGGAAGCATGCCAATGGCCAAATATAAGGCCAATGGCATTGAAAACAGCTTAAAAAATAAAAAAATCAACTTTTATTTTTTTTAGTCGATCTCGGCTGTTTAAGCTTAGGGCAGTGGCGTGCAAACGGGATCAGGGAGAAAATAAGAAAATAAACCTAAAATAAGGATTCTAACTAAAATCACTATTCTGCCATTAAAGTCAGTGTCAGGCAGAAGACAACATGGCCAGTGAGTAGTGGTTGCTAAGGGGGGAGGGTTAGTGTGAGACATATAACTATGCATTAGCAGGCAATCCTATGCAAATGAGGGGAATGATAGTGAATACCATATTTCCCCTGCATACTAGTCAGCTCCCAATAGTGTAAGAGCAGGAATAGCTTGGTGCAAGCCTAGGAGTTAGTTGACATTATAGGGATGTGTGTCAGGCATACTGTAAGTGGATTGGAGCCCTGTGGCTCAGGTTTTCTCCTAGATAAGCACAGATAAGCAAGGGGGTGTGTCTGAGTCTGCCTAGCACTCTTTACATTGCCTAAGCGGGTGTGTGTGCTGCGCACCAAGTTTTAAAGGAAAAAAAAGTTAAACCAGGAAATAGCAGCTCTGTGCACATTTGAGCACTCTGTTTGTGCGGCGCACCCCCAGGCTTAAACAGGAAGGCAATGGGAAGGGAAATATAGCAGTAGGAAGGTAATCTAAGAGAACTAGCATAAATGGCAGGTGAAATTTATCAGAATCAGCCAATTACACAGGCAGCAGATCAGCACAGCCCAGAACACTACTATAAACTATGCAAACACCTTCCCCTCTGTTTTTTCCCACACTCTACACCACCAGTGTATTTAAGTGGAGAACTTTAAACAAACAAAACAACAAAATGATAGGGGCTGCAATAGCTATCATACAGCAACATGTGGAAGAGCCTGAGGGTGGTGAGGATGTGAATGCTGTCAACCAACCCACAGTGAGGAGACAGAGAAGAGTGTAGAGACCCAGGGTAACCTATCAGGGGTTACATGAGCTGGAGATAGTGGAGCACATTAGGGTGGACAGGGACATCCTACAGCAAATTGTTGAGCTGTGCCAGCCATGCCTGACACACAGAACTAACAGAGGGGAACCCATACCAGTGGATACCAAGGTATGTGTAGGCCTAAGAATACTAGCTACAGGTACCTTCCAAAGGGCAACTGGGGATATGATGGGGATCTCACAGGCATCAGCATCCAGGGTACTCCACTAGTTCCTGGATGCCATGTCAGCACATGTCGGTGAGCACATATATTTCCCCAACACCCGTGAGGCGTTGGCCAGCAATATGCTACTGTTCCACCAAATAGCAGAATACTCTGAGGTAGTGGGTGCTTTAGACTGCACGCACATATGCATCAAAGCACCACCTGGTGAGTGGGGGGTAGGGTCTACATCAACTGCAAGGAATTCCCCTCCATCAACTGCCAGGTCGTGTGCGATGCCCTGGACATAATAATGAATGTGTGTGCTGGCTGCCCTGGAAGCTATCATGATTCCCACATCTGGCATCTGACGCAGCTGTATCAGAGATTTGCCAGTGGGGACATCCCGCACGGTCACCTAGTGGGGGATGCTGGATACGCACTGGAGCCGTGGCTGATGACACCCATCAGAAATGCGCACACACCCGAACAAGAACTCCATAATGAGGCACATTTATTTTATTTATTTTACATTTGTTAACTGGGGGTGTCTGACTGAGCCGAAAAGGCCCTTTTTCAGCAGAGGCCCAGGGAGAAAAGCTCAACAAAGAAAAATTACAGACACATTTAGTTATTTAGACATGATCAGTATACACACAAATTACAGGAGACATGTTTTTACAGTGGTATGTGGCACATAAACAGTTACAGTGGAGAGAACAAACAAAAAAATATTAATTTTAAAAATAAAGGTAATTAATAGATTTGTGGTGTACAGCTGAAATTTGGAACATAGGTAGAATACATACATAGTACACAGGTACAGTACATACATTGTAGATTAGCCAGTGTTTGTGAGAAAGATTGAAAACTATTATCAAGTGCTCTAGATTTTGTATGTATGTGTTATCCGCTTTCACTAGCCTAGGGAGCAATCATGGCACTGCCAACTTTCCTTGAGATGTTGCCTGATGAGGTCTTTAAAGGAGGCTTTGGATGATGTGTTTTGAATGCTTGTAGGGACATAGTTCCATTTTTTAGCCACTGAACTACTATATAGTGCAACTCCAAAGCTATTGTAGCTGTTGGTGACTTCTAGTAGTAGTTTGCTTGATGATCTAAGAGGCCTTTTGGCTGAGTGATGTTGTACTAGGTTTTTGAGGGCAGGACACTTATTGGGGAGGTAATAGATAGAATGACAGAGGCAGAGCTGATTGTAGGTTAGGAGGTTGGGCAGTTCAAGCCAGTGGAGCTGTCTCAAAGCAGTACAGTGATGAGTTCTATATGAACAATTTGCAGCAAAGTGGGCAATTCTGTTATAGCAGGCTTCCATTTTGCTTAGTTCAGTTTTGTTGAGATTAGTCAGAATGGGAGATGCATAGAGTGGGGTGGATAGAAGTTGGGAGTGAGCAATGGCTGATCTTGTGTTGTTGGTAAGAAATGGTTTGATACGGTAGAGCGACCCCAGTTTGGCATGTACTTTTTTAATAGTTAAGTTGAGATGACTATCAAATTTTAGGTGGGAGTCTACGGTTATTCCCAATAGCTTAGCCTGTGCCACTGGAGCAATTAGAGTAGCATTAGTGGAGTAGATAGTGAATTGACTGTTAGTGTTTTTGTTAGAACTGGTTATAATCATAAGCTGAGTTTTCTTTGGATTGAGGATAAGTTGGGCTTTGGTAAGGTAGTTTTCAACTTCAGACAATGCTAGTTGAGTTGTTTGCAGGAGGGTGGGAATGTTTTGTGCAGCACAGATTAAGGTAGTGTCATCTGCATACTGAATTATAGATGCATGCTGTGTGGAGGTATGGAGGTCATCTGTGAAGATTGTGAATAGTAGTGGTCCTAAGATAGAACCCTGTGGGACTCCTATAGTTATGGGCAGCTGAGGAGAGAGAGAATTTTCCCATTTCACAGCTTGGTACCTGTCAGTTAAGTAGTTTTGGAACCAGTTAAGAGTGGAATTTGATAGATGATATTGGTTTAGTTTGTTTAGCAGGATTTGGTATGAGACTGTGTCAAATGCTTTGGACATATTCAAAAAAAGAGTTGACACTTGTAGGCCTTCATTTTTGAGACGGTTTCTGTGTCTGTGAAGCAGAGGAGGGCTGTAGTGGTACTATGGGCAGGTCTGAAACCACGCTGAGTAGGTGACAGGATGTTGCTGTCTAGGTGATAGTTTAGCATCTGGGTATGGATGCATTTTTCTAGGATTTTGGCCAGGGGGGAGAGTAAAGCAATGGGTTTGTAGTTATTAAGTTCAGTGGAGGTCCTGCCTTTATGTATGGGTGTAACATAGGATATTTTCCAGAGTTTGGGCACATAGTTTTCAACAAATGATCTGTTTATGAGAGTGGAGATTGGGATAGCAATAGCATCTGCTGTGAGTTTCAAGAAATAGCTGGGGAGAAGGTTGGCTGCTGTTGATGAGGTTTTAGTTTGGAGAGCCTGCTTTTGATTGAAGTGGTGGAAACTGTTTTGAGGGTAAAGCTTGTATTAGTGTTATTTGTGTTGGGGGACTAGTGAGGAAGGAACTGTCCTGTGATACTAAGGATAGAATTGAGTTCATAAAGTGGGCGTTGAATTGTGTTCCGATGGGAACATTAGTGTCAGGGGTGGTTGGTTTGGGGGTAGCCTTTTGGGTGGATTTTAGTAGCTGGTTTACATTTTTCCAAAATTTTTGTGGGTTGTGTTGGTATTTAGTTTGTAATGTTGTGTAGTAGGATTTTTTGTCCAGCCTAATGCATTTTTTTGCATAGTTGTGCAGTTCTTGGTACTTAGTTAGGCTTTGTGTTTCTTTGTTTTTTTGATAGTAAAACCAGGCAGTGTCTCTGGACTTGAGGATTTGTTTGGTTTCTTTACTGAGTCAGGGGTTTGTAGAGGTTCTAACCTTGATTTTGCACAATTGAGCAACAGTCTCTCGGTGTTGTAGAAATGTTTTGTTGAAATATGCTACAGCCTGGTCAAGTGGGAGGGTTTTTAGGGGGGTCCAGTCACAGTTACAGAGTAAAGTGTTGAGGACCTCAGGAGAGAATTTTTTTGTGTTTCTAGTGGATGTATAGTTAGTGGTTTTGCATATGCTTGTTCTACTACATATAAAGTATATTATGTTGTGGTCACTTAAGGTGTCTGGGAGAATGCCCGTGTGAGGGTACAATGTGGGGTTGTTAGTTAGGACCCAGTCAAGGATGGATTCCCTTTTAGATTTTTTATCACATCTAGTTGGAATTCGGACTAGCTGCTGGTAGCCATGGAGATTTATTAGATTACTTGGTGGTTCTGATATACAGGTGAATCAATCTAGGTTGAAGTCCCCCAGAATAAGGGTTTCTTGTGAGTATGTGGAAAAGCACTAGGATAAGAAGTCTTCAAGGCTAGCAGGTGTATTACCAGGTGGAATATAGATCACAATTGTGGTGGTGACCTTTTTAGGGTGAAGTTGAAGTTATGAGATAAGTATGTCCCAATTACTGGGGGAGGGGTAGGAGTTTGGTAATTGACGGACAGTTAAGTTTGACTTGTACAGTAAGGCAGTTCCACCCCCTTTAGGAAGTGGTCTGTCTTGTCTAATGATATTGTAGCCATTAGGGAGAACTTCTGCGTTAGCTATGTTTTTATTTAGCCAGGTTTCTGTTAAAGCAACTATGTCTGGGGAGTAGTGTGCTATTGTGGCCTGGAGTTCAGGTATTTTATTTTTGATACTTCTAATATTAATATTTAGCATTAAAAGATGGTTGGTTTTGCTGCTGTTGTTGATTTGCTCAGGGATGAAGAAAGTGGGGATGCTATGTTCTGACATTTATGTTGGAGCAGTTTGACTTGGACAGGATGGATTTGGGCCTGGGTTGGGGTCGATATCCCCACTTATGGTGAGCCTGGAGTTAAAATGGTTATACAGATGTTGGAGTCTGGTGAGGAGTGTGAGAAAGTATTGTGTTTTTTTGGAGTAGGAATGAGAGCATATGTGTTTAGTCCTGAATTGGACTGTTATGTAGTTCTTGAATAACTGTGGGAAGATAGTATTATAATGTGTGGTATCTGTATACGAGAGTGCATAATGCAGTGTTGTGCTACTAAGTTTAGGGATATTGCTAGAGTGGTAACTTGTGGTGTTTTAAAGAATTATGAGAAGATAGACTAGACTTAGTTGCGTGATAGTCATGGTTATAAAGTTTAAATTGTTTCTAGGTGGGGAGTCTGAATAGGAATTATAGGGTTGCACTATATGTGGATGGGGAAGTAGTGTGGGTGATGTAAAAAATGCCTAGTGGGAATGAGAGTGACTTGGAGAATTTTGTGTGGAGCACGTTGGTGTGGTATAATGTGATATGACTTGAGGAGCTGTGATTTGTGGAGGTGATGTGAGGGTAAGCTGTGGGTGTGGCTGTGATTACTATAAATGTAGAGGTAGTGAAGGCGGGAGGGAATAGGGGGCAGGGCAGGGGAGCGGAGAGAGCCAGAGCGTTAGCGAGGGCAAACGGAGCAGGGCAGAGCCAACCAAGACAAAAGAAAAAGTAATTATTACTTTACAAATCTGAACACTTTTAAAACAAATTCCTGAGGTCTAATGGCTTATCGGCAAGCAGAATTTAATTGCTGAGGAGCACTTGTGTCCTGGTGGGAGACTAGAAATTTAAAGATGGCTCCATGCTCAGCAGGATTCTAATATAGACTTTGTATTGGGGGGGGGGGATAGCACAAGGGGTGTAAACCAGGTGGAATGCAAAGAAACCAGAGAGGCAATCAGTGGAAATCAGTGAAGGCCTCAGAGGGGGTAAGTAATAATTCAAACTACCTGTAAAGTGAAGGAGATAAGAGACAGCAAAGTTTATTAAGGTTGGGAGTATGTCTTCACATTGACTTGTTGATTAGTAACCAGTTTGTGCAAAGATTAGAGTAGGGAGATACATTAGCAATGAAGGGGAATGTATAGAGATGCAAATAAACAGGTGGGCCTCCAAGTGATACAAACTAAAGCAGAAAGCACTGAGAGGGCTGCTTGATGGTTAATTTAGTCACAGGGATGTGAATTAAATGTATACTGTCTATTGGACAGTTAGGATTGCTGTACTAGTGGGGGGGACACAAGGCTACAACAGTCAGCTTTATTAGCAAGCTGAGAACTACTAAGAAATACTGCTAATGTAATAGCTTCTCTCATAAAACATACAAGTAGAATGCCTGGGTGGAGTGACCCTGTTCTTGAGGCTCAAAATGTATATCCTTGTTTAGTTTGCAGTACTGATTCCTTCATATACTGTATAGGTGGAGTGGTAGCTGCAGACTGCAGATTTGCTTGAGTGTGCTCCTGCTCTTGAGGCTCAAAATGTATATCCTTGTTTAGTTTGCAGTACTGATTCCTTCTTATACTGTATGGGTGGAGTGGTAGCCATAGACTGCAGATTTGCTTGAGTGTGCTCCTGCTCTTGAGGCTCAGAATGTATATCCTTGTTTAGTTTGCAGTACTGATTCCTTCATATACTGTAGGGTGGAGTGGTAGCCGCAGACTGCAGATTTGCTTGAGTGTGCTCCTGCTCTTGAGGTTCAAAATGTATATCCTTGTTAGTTTGCAGTACTGATTCCTTCTTATACTGTATGGGTGGATTGGTAGCCACAGACTGCAGATTTGCTTGAGCATGCTCGGCAAGCAGAATGTAATTGCTGAGGAGCACTTGTGTCCTGGTGGGAGACTAGAAATTTAAAGATGCATAGACCAGAATTATAGTAGAGCATGGGTTTGGGATGCTCAAGTTATGGTTCCAGTACTTGGATACATCCTGTGGAGCCTTGCAGTACTCACCAGCTACATTTACCCAAATTGTCATCGTATGTGCCATGCTACACAATATGATCCTGCGGAAACAGCTGCAGCAAGAACAGCATGGGGCAGTGCCACACAGCTCCCCACCAATGCCAAGGCTTGCACAGGCACAGAGTGACTCAGAGGAGAAACAACCTGAGCCTGCTCCACTAGGCAGAAAGAGGTGTGCCCAGTATACCCTGGCCTTGGCAAAGAGGCAACACATAGCACATACACTGACACAGGAGGGACCAGGGAATGACACCTCTCTCTGACTCTCACATACAGTAAAAGGGATGTCAAACATGACACTACCTGTGCTCAACCATGTGTAATGAGTGTACTATGTGCATCCAACATAGGCAGCCCTGCAGCACCACCCTCAATACTGGGACACCCACAAGATAAGTGACTCACACATGCCAGTCAGGGGGGGTTTATATACCCAACAACAGTCACAGCCAGCAGGACAGGTGTAGACAAACACAAACAAAGGCTGTGCTATGGCCTCTAAATGATGCCTGTGGGTAACCCCCCAGGCCTACACAGACAGACTACAGCAGGTTAGGCAGTGGGATGTTAGTTCTGAAGAGTAGGAAGTCAGAAACTAATATGTAGGTCAATCAATGCTAAGATCAGTAGTACACTGATATGCCTCTAGTCAGCACGATGGGTTAGAATACAGCATGAAATGGAGTACCTGACATACCAGTACAGTCATAGCAAATGTGTACAAGTGTCAGGTGACCCCCCCAATCCTGTGTAGGAATGAAAAACAGTCAGGTGTGCCCCCCAACCCTACTTAATTATGTAGTAACAGTCTGATGTGCCCCCCCCAATCTGATGTACACACGTCGTAGCAGTCAGGTGTGCCCCCCACAACCCTATGTAGAAATGTAGTAACATGTATGTGTAGGTATAATACCAGTGGAGCACAAATGCACAGAGGTGGCCAAGGTAGCAGGATAGGTTGTAGCACCTGCACAATATGCAGGTATGTGTGTGTTAGGTTGGTGTGTGTCTCATATTGTGTGAGAGTGATCGGTATGTATGCATGTTGAGGTAAGCCTGGTGGCCATTGCCCACTACCCCTGATGACAGGGACATGTCCTCACAACTGTAGTGCCATACACAATACCCATCAGTATAACACAAGCTAGCAGTAAGCCATTGCAAATGTATGGAGGTAATATGTGTCACCATCTGAAAGACTGACACGGCATGGCTGTTGGGCTAGATATACAAGCAGTACACAGGGGAAAGTACCCCAGACATACGGTATATAATGTGTCACTGTGAAATGGGCACACCCTTGGAAAAGTGCATATAGGTATGCATCACAGTATCTAGTCCTGTAGTAGGGGATACTGGTGTTGCCTGCCCAAACACTAGCAGATCACAAAGGAGGTAGGACTGATGTGTTGGGAAACAGCTGATGTACCAGCACATGCAAACATACCCAGAATGCCCAATGCATATCTGTGTGTCAGATGCAAGTAGTGTCCATAGCACACATGCACCCAGCTCATGCAAACACCACCCAAAGGCACCTGTCTGGTCATATCCCTGCAGTGGGGAATGGGTAAAGTAGGACCCCAAATTTATATGGCAATAGCAGAAGACTGCAGCATGCAGTGCAGGTGTCCCATGCAGGTGTATCCCTAGCTGTAGGTAGTACATTGCCAGCATCCACACCATCTGAGCACGACTGTTAAGAGGTATTGGCATGAACACCTATCACACCTACCCTGTCACCCCAGGGGAATATACTGTATGGTGGTCTGGGACTGTAGGACTGACAGAATGTAATGATCTGACACATCTGGCATGCAGCAACACCTAATGGCCCACATGCGTCTGCCAAAGGCCTGTGTCTCACATGTACTGCCAATGCATGTTATGCCATGGACACCCAAATAACAACATAACACACTCCACATAAGCCATATGCAAGGCCATGTGGACAAACCACAGTAACATGTCCACCATGTCCCACTGCATGAACTGTGGACCAACACTAACACACACCTGTGATGGGTGATACCCTTATGGAAAGTATCAGAGAATACATGCATAGTGTATGGAAGAGGTTAGAATAACAGAGGGGGGTGGGAGCATGGGCAGCATGGAATGTGCAGGGTCCGACCCCAAGCTGTGTGCACACACTATCCCTGGCTGCAAACACATACATGGGTGGCTACACACCTGCCCATACACCACAATAGGGTAAATGTCCTAACCCATGGCCCCTGCCCCTGGCTAACCTGTGCAAATATGTACAAGCTGTGAAGCATTGCCATAGCAAGATAAGCCCATACTGTCATGCTGATGGGTGTACAAGTATGGAATCCTCTGCCAGCACTGTACCAAGGTGCTGAACCAGATACACAAGCCCAGCACCAAGTGTCTGCAGGTCCCCCTCCAGAATGGCATAACTTACCATGAATATGTAGGTGTCCGCCCACAATACCAGACACAGCTGCAGTCACCCTTGTCCCCAAGACATCACTGTGAGCAAGAATGTCCACTTTACAGTACACGAGGACAGAAAACATCGCTGTGTATAACAGTACACATCTGAATACCTCTGCTAACAACAGTACCATGCAGCTGAAACAGCATAGACACAGTCACCTAAAGTACACCCTATCCCCTGCACAGTTTGTCCCCATATTGCCAAATAATCGACGGACACCCTGCAGAAACAGTATGCTACCTATAGGTGTACAATACAAAGGTCTGCACTGCAGTACAAACTACCTGGACTCAATCCACACATTCGATACAGATGGGCATACTGGGCATGCTCACACACACACAGAAATGAAGGCAATGTCAGTCAACAACATACTGAAAGGTCATACTGGGCATGCTCACACACAAATAAATGAAGTCCATGTCTGCAAACACCAGTGGACCAGACATATCTGGCAGTCACAGATGTTAGTGCAGACACTCCTCAGTATGCACCGCTCATGCTTTGCACACACAGTAGATAGGAATACAGACATATATGTAAGGACAACACACTATAATAAGGCAATCGTAGGTGTACATAGATGTGTGGAAAAGGGTGACTATGACAAGTAGCCATCCAGGCCTGTCTCACCCTGCACACAGTCAAAGTCTACAACCACATGAGGTTCAGATGTCAATCACTGTAGATACTTGTCACCAGTATCTGTCAGCATTACAGACTATGAGGTGCAAGTGCTAGCTGTGCAACATGACTGTAAAGGAAGTAGTCATCTAGCAGCTGTATACACATACCTGTGGAATATGACCCTGCGTGTGCCCGCATGTGGTGTGTCAACCTCTAGATGAATGGGTTATGGCCCATGCACACACAAGCCCTCCCCATAGCCCTACTATGACAAGCCTGCTGAGGTCATCCACTGTGAAATACACCTTTGAGAAAGTTGTAGACAAGTAATCTCTGTGGTGTGACCTATAACTGCTTACTACTGTAGTGTGATAAAATAGGTAGGAGTTCCAATCCCAGACATGGCAACTGTGTGTGTGTGTGTGTGTGTGTGTGTGTGTGTGTGTGTGTGTGTGTGTGTGTGTGTGTGTGTGTGTGTGTGTGTGTGCATGTTTGCATGTGTGTGTGTGTGTGTGTGTGTGTGTGTGTGTGTGTGTGTGTGTGTGTGTGTGTGTGTGTGTATGTGTCTGTGTAGAGCGCAATGCCTTTTTAGGGTAGTCACACTCCCTACAGTTCAAATGCCCTAGTTTGGTAAGGCTGCTGATGTCATCCACCTAGAAATACACATCTGGGAAAGTTGTAGCCCAGTAATCTCTGTAGCACATCCCATAACTGTGTACTGCTGTAGTGTGATAAAATAGTTAGGTAGGAGTTCTAATCCCAGACTTGGCAAGTGTCTGTGTGTCTGTCCCTGTCTGTGTAGAGAGCAATGCTTTTTAGGCTACTCACACTCCTTACAATTCAATTGCCCAACTTTGGCATTACTGTTAATGTCATCCACCTTGAAATACAGCTCTGGGAAAGTTGTAGCCCAGTAATCTCCATGGTGCATCCTATAACTGCATACTGCTGTAGTGTGATAAAAAAGTTAGGTAGGAGTTCCAATGCCAGTCATGGCAACTGCATGTATGTGTGTCCCTGTCTGTATAGAGAGCAATGCAGTTTAGGCTAGTCACACTCAGTGCAATTCAAATGCCCTACTTTGGCAAGCCTGCTTATATCTAAATAAAATAAGAAAAAACAAATGTAGCTCAGTCTCAACAGCTAAAGACCATGAATCCACCAGTTCCAAAAGATACTTTATTAACAAAAATAAATCACTGTGTTAGCGTTTTAATTTATTTTTTATTTATTTTATTTTATTTTACATTTGTTGACCGGGGGTGTCTGACTGAGCCGAAAAGGCCCCTTTTCAGCAGAGACCCGGGGAGAAAAGCTCCACAAAGAAAAAATACAGACACATTTAGTTATTTAGACATGATTAGTATACACATAAATTACAAGAGACACGTTTTTACAGTGGTATGCGGCACATAAACAGTTACAGTGGAGAGAACAAACAAAAAAATATTAATTTTAAAATTTAAAACCATGTTAAACTTCATCAGACATTTTAAAAATTGTTACATCACATCCTTTTGTACTGCCACTTTATTTTTCATTGGACACTCAGTATGATTGGCATGCATATGTAATAACCTAATAAATATTAAGTAGATGTATTGAGTATTGTTAAAAATATATATTAAAAAATAGTAAAGTACGTTGGATTTGTTCATATGTCCCTACAAGTATTATAAATATATCAAATAATAAATATGACTATAAATGGGTAGTTAAAATATCATTATAAATATGTCATATGAATGCATTATAAATACATGTAAAAATCCATGTACAAAATCATGTAAAAAATCATAGACAATGCATAAGACGTACATACATAAAGAAGATAAAACAACTTCATAATGAATTGCACCTTAATTAATTCATTTTCTTTCTTTGCAGGGCCTTCAGTTTTAAAACTGTTGCAACAGAGCTATGTTCATTAATTCCAGCCCAATTATCTGCCTGTACTCTGATTTGCCATTTTAATTATTTTAGCTCTAACTGCACCCCCCCCCCATGGTTGTTTTTCTTCAACATTCACATGGACAATGGCCATATAAGAAAAATGGTGACTATTACATTTACAAATGTGCTTTGCTAAAGCGTTATTTGGATTATTTTTCTTTATAGCATACTCACGTTCATATATTATTTGGACAAAATTTCTCTCAGTTTTTCTAATATAAAATACTGGACATGAGTTGCAAACAGTTAAATACACAACTGCCTTAGAATTGCAGTTGTATTTGCCTTTCAAGGAATATTTTATATTTCTTAGATAGAAATTGTCACCAGTGTTTACTTTATGGCACCAATGGCATGCCCCACACCTTGTCATACCTAAATTCAATTGGGCAGGCATATAGATGGCTTGTTTAAAAATATCCTTAAAACCCTTGCCTTTCCGGTACACAATTTTTGGTTTCTCGTTCATGTGGTTCCTTATATAGTGATTTTCTGTTAAAATAGACCAATTTTTTACAAATACATTTTTGATTAACTTATGATCCTGAGTAACTGTAATAACTAGGGCTTTAGTAAAGTTAGACTTATTATGTATTCCACAATTTTGCTCATACTGCACAACAGACTCATCACTATAAATCAGACTGATGACATCATGAGTGATCTTGGATTGATCCAAGATAGGTTTAAAATGACCATTCAATCTTTACTGGTTACTTCCTGAATCAATGCATCTACAAATTTACTAGGATATTCCCTATTAAGAATCGTAGTATGCAGAGTAATACATTCATCCAAAAATTCATCATATTTAGTTACCATCCAGGCCGCCCTAACAAGTTGTCCTTTGACAACAGATCTGTTTTGGTGCTCCGGATATGAACTACTATAATGTAAGAATCAATTGGAATAGGTTGCTTTCCTATGGATGACAGCTGTGTATATCTCATTAACCTTGTATTTTTCTAGGTGAACATCCAAATAGTTCATATACTCAGCATTGATATCCCAAGTAAACTGCAAAAACTCAGTAGTGCCATTTATATATACAAGAAATTCATTCAATAACTCCTGTGCCCCTGTCCATATAATACTGATGTCATCCTGAAATCTATGGTAAGACTTTAAACATGCCTTAAACTTGGAATTGAATATAAAATTCCTTTTCCAATAGGCCATCACCATGTTTGCATAGGCTCCCCCACAAGGTGACCCCATGGTGATGCCTTTTTTCTGCAGGAAATACGTCTTGTTGAAAGTAACAAAATGATTGCTCAACACCATTTCTAGTAGTTCCATAATAAGGTTAGTTGTCTCATGTCCAACTTTATAATGGATAAGCATCTCATTAACCCATTCTAAACCTATGGTCTGTGTAATTACTGTATAAAGATCACATACGTCTATTCTTACCAAGATGTCATTATGGTCAAATTGAATATCATTCATAAGTTGTAAAAATGACCACAAATATTTACATATTTGTGTTTCTTTTCCTAAGATGTTCTTGAGCTCATAATCTATATATTTTGCACATGCAGAAGTAATGGAATCCCTTCCATCCACTAATGGGTGCATGGGGGATCAAATATACTTTTGCAGATTTTAGGGGTTCCAAAAGACAGGAATTCTTGAGGTAGTTATATTTAAATAGTTATATAAATCCAAGTTAATCTGGCTTTCCAAAAAAATATCATTTAATTGCTCGTACATTTTTCTATAAGCCCCATTTAACTCATTAAGAGAAACTTTAGCATGTGTCTGTGTTTAAAATATTACTCAATTTCATATTATAAATATGTTGACTCATAATAACCACGCCTCCCCTTGCTGATGTCATTCACTGTGAAATACACCTTTGGGGAAGGGGCATTCCAAAAATCCCTGTGGTGCGTCCAATAACCATATCAGGCTATAGTGTGATATAGAGCTCTGGTAGGGGTTCTATTCCCACACATGGCAGTCGTGGATGTTTTGTGTGTGTGTCTATGTCTGTGTAGGGAGCAATGCATTTTAGGCTACTCCCACTCAGTACAATTCAAATGTCCTACTTTGGCAATCCTGCTAATGTCATTCACTGTAAAATACACCTTTGGGGAAGGAGTATCCTAGTAATCTCCATGGCATGTCCTAAAACTGCATAATGCTATAGTGTAATATACCTAGTTAGGTAGGAGTTCTAATCCCAGACATGACAGGTGTGTGTTTGTGTCTGTGCTTGTCATTCATGTCCTGTGTGGAGGTGGCTGTGAGTGTGTAAAAACTGGACTCAATGGGGAGTGGGTTTTGCAAACATCTTATATGGTGACCCAAGTATATAACACAATGTCCACTGTACATGGATAAATGATGTGAAATAGCCAAGAGGCTGGAGCCAAGAAGTTGGGGTGCAAATCCATACCCCTAAATTTGACATCAATGTCAGCTGAACAATGTTAGCAACCTTTGTATTACCCAGGGAACACTGGGTAATACAAAAATCCTGAAAACACAAAATAGACATACTGACGTCATTGTGGCTTTGCTATTGTTAGCCCTGTGGTGTTAGGTCATGCGTTGGGTTCAGGTAAGTGTGCGGTTGGTTTTATGTTAGGGGCGGTTTAAGTGAGTTAGGGTTAGGGTGCAGGTTAGGCATGTATGCAATAGTGACAAAAATTAGGGTTAGGGGTGGTTTAAGTGAGTTAGGGTTAGGGCGCGGGTCAGGTGAGTGTGCGATAGTGACGGACCTTAGGGTTAGGGTTAGGGTTAGGGTCAAGGTCAGTCGGTAGATATTAATGTCTTTGTATTGGCATATTAGCATTATTTGTGTTTTCAGGATTTTGAGTTTCAGGATTTTGGGTTTTCAGGATTTTGAGTTTTCAGGCTTTTGGTTTCAAGATTTTGATTTTCAAGCTTATAGTGTTTCAGGCTTCTGATAGGGAACTATATATATATATATATATATATATATATATATATATATATATGTGTGTTTGTGTGTGTATATCTATATCTGCATATATGTGTCTGTGCATATGTAGCCTAAGGATGTTGATTGCTACCACATTGTACATTCCCTATGGGAGCCGGACTGTACTGCATGATATGTTACTAATACCAGCCTGACATCATACAGGTGGGATAGAGTATTGTTAACATCTTCTGCCCATGTCGTGTCAAGTCTTGGGTATTGGGGCTGCAACAGTTGGTAGTGTATTGCAGGGCAAACGTGTTTGACTCTGGGGGGGACACCTAATCGTACAAGACGTATGTTGTTTGAGGCCTCTCAACCCCAGTAACGGTGCATGTGGACATATATGTTTATGTTATGTTCCCATTGTTATCTACAAATGTATGTCCGTATATACCTATATAGATATATATATCTGCTTACATATATATAACTTACGGTATATATGTAGACATATAGATGTAGACATATATATCTATAGATGTATGCATTTGTATGTATATATATTTATATATATATATATATATATATATATATATATATATATATATATATATATGTGTGTGTGTGTGTGTGTGTGTGTGTGTGTGTGTGTGTGTGTGTGTATATTTCTGTATTATATCTATATCTATATATATATATAGATATGTTATGTCTATTTAGACAATAATATCTATACACACACACAAATATGTGTTGGAATACATTCCCTGTACTGTTGAATGACAGGACTGGATGATATGCTTGTGAAAACAGGAGGCTTATGTGTATCTGGCATGGCTTAGTGGTAAATCACTTTGGCTGTGTTGTGCAGGGTCCTGGGCTCAAGCTTTGCAGAGGATATTTATTTTGTTGATGGGCAGAACAAGGGCCATTGGATACAGAGTGATTAAGGCAATTTGAGCAGTTGTAAGCGGGTTTGCATGGGTTTGCACAGAGGTAAGCACTGCTAACTTCCTGTTACAGTTTCTTATACTCAGCTTCAAAATTGCTTAACCTGTGTAGGCATTGCTTACCCTCGTGCAAACAGGCTTAATCCCGCTTACTGCTGCTTAAAAGTGCTTACTCCCGCTTACCCCCGTGCTAATTTCTTTAAAAGAAAAGAGGGTTTATAGGAAAGTGGTGAAAAAGGAGCACAAAGAGGGAAAGACAGTAGGAAAACTAGCTAGGGATGTGCAGGAAGGGTGTAGGGAAGGTCCATAGCTGCCCATTTCGTCTACAGCAACAGCTGTGCATATACTCTGAATTTGGAGATAAATTTGGACACTCAAACCCCTGAGGGAGGGGGGGGTGAGGACAACAGTAATATGTTGTAATACCAATTAGACCTGATATCATCTGTCCAGTGGACACATGTGCAAAATGGACAGCTATGTATGGGGCGTGATTTTTTTTTATGGGAACAGATTGCCCTTTTTCTTTTTTTTTTTTAAGGTGCTAGTGGGATGTTGAGGAGGAGTAGTAGGTTTTTGTGGGGAGGTAGGTTGGGTAGGTTAACAGACAAGACAAACAAGATGCATACAGGGGTGGTATATGGCACATGTGGGGGGAAAGCACCTTGATAGGGAGGGGTGTTGGGAAATCAGAAGCCCATGAGCCCCCTAATGGAAACAGTGGGACTGAGGTCCCCACCCATGGGCAGTCACCAATGCACCTTTACAGCCCCGACGGTGGCTGTACTGGGGGCTGAGTTGCAGAGCCAGACTGATGCTCTAATCGCAACATAGTTTCATAGTTTCATAGTATAGTACTAGGCTATCTGCCCTGGGGCATTTGTAAGCCTAGCCATAGTGATGTGGCTTTTGCCACCCCATGAAATGGTACAAAAAATGTACAGAATAAATTTAGAATACTGTGCCTCTGTCTAGTAGTGACACAATGAAGGTCCCCTTATATAATAGATTTAGTTTACTGTGCCCCTGTCTAGCAGTGACACAGGTGTGACCCCTGGGGTAAACTTACGATCTCCCATCCACTCATCAAGATTTTTCTTGAAGAGAGTCAATGAGGGGCTCTGCCTAATATGAACTGGGATCTTGTTCCAAAGCATGGGAAGCCTCTGGGTTATGAATCTATTCCTCCAGCATGTCCTGTTCATACTTGTGTCGAGGTTTAAGTCTTTAGCTCTCGTGGTCCTGATGGACTTGGATTTTTTGAGGTGGAGCATGTCCATCAGATCCTGATTGGACATGGCCTTGTACGTCAGGCAGAGATCACCTCTGAGCAGGCGGTATGCTATTGAATAGAGCTGAAGTTTCTTTAGTCTGGCAGAATAAGACATATGTTGGAGACCCTTGATCCTCTTGGTAAGGTACTTTTGTGGTCTCTCCAGCTGTTGCAAATGCCGGGTAAGGTACATACCAAATGGGGTATTGTACTCAATCATGGGTCTGATGAGGGAAGAATATAGGGGTACAATGACATCCTTGGATCTGGATGTGAATCCCTTCATGATGAGGCGTGCAAGGTAGAATGTTTTTCTAACCACTTTGGCAACGTGGGTATCAAATGAGTGGTCGCTGTCGACTTGGGTCCCTAGGTCTCTGATTACTTTTTCCATACGCAAGTGGGTTGCTGTCTATGTGATAATTTGTGGGTACTTTGTTTTTCCCAAAGGGGATGACTATACATTTTTTGGCATTTAGTTTAAGGCCGTGACTCCGGCACCAGTTGTCCGTTTCTGTGAGGCCTTTTTGTAGGATGTGTGTGTCTGCTGATGTATCAACTATGGCGCCTAGTTTGCAGTCATCTGCAAACTTTGTCAGCCACAGCCCTCCCATGTGGCCCTCGAGCTGGTGTAGAAGATCACCTAATTGCTGGTTGAGCTCTCTACGCACCACCACCCAGACCTGGCGATGGGTGACAGGTACCTGTCCGCTCCTGCTCCCGGGGGGGAAAGCCCCATCCCCTGAGGTAGTTACACCTGAAGGTGGTGCAGGACCAATGGACAAGGAGGTCCTGCGTTGGGCCCTGGACATGCTGGTGCCCGGTGCTAAGGCCAGCTGAGGTGGGACAGGTGGGTCTGCTGGGACTGTCCTTCCCAAACGTGCTATAGTGTTTAAATTTTATCATCATATGTGGGTTAGTAATAGTCAACACATTCCAGGGTTAGGTATAACAGCATGCATAGATATTTCCATTAACCCAGACACCAGATATGGAACAGATGTACAGCAAACAGAACACATGCATATATAGGACCACAGTGGTAATAACAACAGCATGCAGGTACATTGATGGCACCATGAAACCAATGCTGGAATAATTCAATATAGCAGATGCATGGGAAAAGCCAAAAGACACAACAACAACATGCATGCAAACAAATATAAATATTTATTAACCAATATGGCATAATCAGAACATTGGAGACATTACATACCAGTTGGGGTAGGTATGTAGTTTATTGTTGGAGATATGGTGGGGGGAGAGAAAGATGTCAATTAACAACTAGTATATTCCTGTAGTCCACATTACTTTCCTAGTCAATGCTGTTATCTGTACCTTACAAGTATTACTACTCTACCCTATAGCCTAAGTTTGGACAGTGATGTGGCTGTTGTCATCATTATACATAAACTGGTTTTACCTGCAGTATACACCTCTTATCTGGTATACCTGTGGAGGAAATGTTTGTTAACACTAACTGTTTCTACACATACTCCCAGATTCCAGGTTGATGTTGTGCACATAGCTATCCAACTCTTTCTGCACAGACTCTGACCATGTCTTCACCACATGCAGGTGTACCGGGACATATCTAGACTATTGCCATCTTCAACCTTTATTGACTTGACACACACACATATAAATGCCTTCCTACACAGTTATATTATGTAGCACAGTGTGGGTGACAGTGATCAGTGATACTTTATTATTCAGAGAAACTGCAACACTCACTATTCCCTACAATACCAGAGTACTAGTACAGGGTATGAAGGGTTTTATTTCTTGGCACAGTGTTCGTATCTGACGTACCTGTGGGAGCAATGATTGTTAGCACTACCTGATTGTTGTCACACAAAGTTCCAGATTACACATTAGCATTATGCACATACATCTCACTCTGTTACTATACACACTCTGGTCACAGCTTGACAATGTGTGGGTGTAAATGGGATATACGTGGCTTCTTACTCTCATATGGTTTGGGGGAGTTGCTAGTGTGCCAGGGTTGTATTTCCTGTTTGCTGCCTATACGTCTGGGATCATCCCACTGATTTCACAGGGGGACAGGTTGACAGGCACCAGATATAGCCCACTTTACTGGATATTCTGGACATACCAGTACAGTTGTGGGGTATGATTCTGTATGCAGACTACTCCCACTGCCAGGATTCTAACCATGGCTGTGTGAGCTAAAAATCTAACAGTTCACATCTCAGTTGCATGTGCTATTCTGGTTTTGTTGTCTGCCTTTGCCCTGTTTTCTGTCTATGTGTCTCTCATTTGTACTAAATGGCCTCTGCGGATTACACCAGTCATGTACAGGCATTCCTACACATTCTATTTATGGTGCACAGTGTCGGTAACAGTGCTTAATACAACAGTACTAAGACATGATTGCAAATCTACATTACTATATGATACCAGAGTATACACATGCAGTCTAGCAGTTAGAACTTTATTCTCAGACTATTACGCTTTATTTACATACAGACTATATGAGACTCTTCCTGCCATATTCTCCATTGTATGCAGTACTTGCCTTGAACAATACAGGTTTTATACAGGCATTTAATTTACTAATTCTTTTAGTTTTATTTCCTATGACAGTAAATGCATGAGTATTACTGACCTGCCTCATTTTGCAACCTCGAGAGGTGACTGACGTGGGCCTCCTGGTTCATTGCAGCTGTGGGGGACATAAGAGGAATATTTAGCCATACCTATCCATGATATAGATGAACTGGCAATTATTACACACATAGTCGGGTGATACTTACATGCAGCTGGGACAACCCCTTCTGCTCTAGCCTCTTGGATCCACTGGTCCAAGAGGTATCCCTTATGCCACTTCAGGTCGGCATAGTGATGCCTGAGCAGATCACCAGTTCTGGGTATGCCAGTGGCACTGGTGAGGTCACAGGCAAGACTGTCCCAGGCCTCCGCCTTTTACTGGGAGACCTGGTACTGGCCCTGCAGCAGTCTCTGATCATGGTCTTTGACAAGGAGTCCCACCATGACTCTGGATCCTAGATGCACCAGCGCTGCACCTGAAAGTGCACAACTTCTCCCCTTCCTGATATGGTGCCTGCAAGGGGAAGCTATAACCAGTTATGAGATGTATTCCCCCCTCTTGGGTTTAAGGAGGGCCAATTTCCCACACTTTTCCATGATTGGTCAATTTTGAAAAGGCTAGGCTATGGGCAAACCCGTCCTTACCTAGGGTCGGCATTGTTTAAAGGGGTATACCTCTGGGCACACTGAGTTAGCTAGCCTACACATTGCTTACACCTCCTAAGCTTGCCTGAGCAATGCTTAGCATTGCTTACATTAGACTTTGCATTATAATTCTTTTTTGGCATTGATTTATTATTCATTACATCTTATATGTATGCCTGGTATCCATGATTCATGTGTACGTGCACTGTATGGGGTCCTTGTGTTTTATTGGGGACTTCAACACTCTATTACAATTACACCTGACTTCTGGGCTTACTGCTGTACTCCAGTTCACATATGTATGTTATGTAGTGGGTGAAGGCACATATGTCTGTATACAGATTCCTTTCACAGGTTCAGTTTGATTTTACTATGGTGAAGACTTGTTTGCTGATACCTCATTCTTCTGTGCTTCTGTGATGGCTTGGTGGTTAACTACTGTGACTGTAAATGTATAGGGTCTTGGATTCAAGACCTGCAAGGCTGTTTATTTTGTTGATGGGCAGAACAAGGGCTGTTGGATACAGAGTGATTAGGGCACTTTTGAGCACTTGTAAGCAGGTTTGCTAGGGTTATTCAAGGGTAAGCAATGCTAACCTCCGGTTACATATGCTTACAGAGAGTTAGCTTCAGAATTGCTTAACCTGTGTGTGCACTGCTTACCCCCATGCAAATGGGCTTAAACCTGCTTACTGGTGCTTAAATATGCTTACTACTGCTTATTTGTGCTTAAACCTGCTTACTACTCCTTTATTCATTATGATACTGACACCTCACTTGTGCATTTACTGCAGTACTTCAGTTCATATATATATGTTATTTAGTGGGTTATGCAACATAAATATTAGTCATAATGTGCTTTGCCATGAAAAGTGCTGTAGTGGGACTCAAACCAGGAATGCCTACTCATAAAGTGAATGCTTTGCTCACTACACTATTGCTATGCTGTTTCAATTGCATATATCTTCCTTCATATTCAGCCATTTAAGCTGCATTAACCATAGCTAAGCGATGGGCACACCCGTGCACCTACGGTTAGCTTTAATCAGATTTTTTAAAGGACCACTACGGGCAAATGATGAAGAAAACATATTTTTTTTTATCTTGCCATGATTTACTACACCTCCCAAAGCTGCCTGCAGCAAAATAAGTACTCATTCCTAATTTTATTTTGTTTTTACTCTTGTCTGCCCTCATGGGGGCAGACATCGTGATTCCTTTGGAAAGCTAAATCTGTCCCGTAATGCACAGACTGAGAACAAATAGCCCTACCATTTGTTGTCAGACTAGACTTCCATTCACTTAGAATGGAACACCTGAGAAAAACTGCCAAGTTTGAGAGTCTGTAGCTCATGTGTCATTGACTGGTATGCGCTGAGTTTTACAAATGTTGTTCCTACTGATGTACTACACATTCACTGAAAGAAACTTGCAAAAGTTTCAACAAATTACTGAGATAAAAAAGACTTTTCACAAGGAGCAGTTTTGCAAGCTTCAGTTCTTGGCCAGATTACTCCTCCCATCTCCCCTCCTTCAGTGGGCTACAGTCTCACATGTCCAGCTTTACTAGATTCAACTATTTAGCATGACAATAGACATAAAAAAATCACAGCCTGGTGTGCTACTAAATCTGTTCCCTTGTATGTCTCTATGTCTCTTCACTTCTGAATAGCATTTCCCAGGAATAAAAAAAAAAAAAAAAAAAAAAAAGGCAAACGCATCAGTCCAGAGTTTAGGCCAGTCTATTCATTTAAAATGTGCACAGTAAAATATTCAACTTATAATGCATTTTGGCTGCTGACATGGTTATCTTTACATAGTTATTCTCTTATAGTATAACCTGAAATTATGGTATTTAATGATAAATTTTACAACAGTTCTCAGTTTCTTAACAATGACCTCCCAAGCCTCTGATGTGACTTAATACTTTTTCTTACTATTGCTTTATCTAGTTTGTCTTAGTTGTATACCTGTAGCATGTCTCTCATCCTCTCAGCAATAGACTCTTGGAGAAAACTTCCAAAGCAGATACTTGTATTGAAAGAGTGGCAGCAGCTGTAGCAGTGAAACTACACTCCAAAACAATGCACTCCCACATTGTACTGACAAACACAGGAAAATGTATATGTCTGAATCAAGCAGTGATTAAATTGCTAGGGACTTCACTGAGCACAATTTTACTCTTAATCTCTCCATTTCATAATCCATAACATTCACACCACACTTACAAAGGCACACCTCCACCTTCCACAAACACAGCTACCCACACCCACACAACATACCAGTCAAATTTAAGGCTTTTCTCACCTCTCTGCAAAACACTGCTGTAATGGCTTTGGCAAACAAATGACAATGATTGATGGGTGTTGGTTCAAGACTCCCATCCATATCTCTCAACAGTACAGATTTTTGCAGAAAGTCCAGATTTTTTGTCTGTTTTTCATAAAATTGCAGTTATCTGTCAAATCACTGGCAAATCATTGAACATTGGAGTCAGAAAGTTGACAGGCATTTGATTTTCAGACTTCATATCCTTAAGAAAATTCATTCTAATGCAAAACCTGTTTATTAACTTTCTAAGTTTGTAAGTGCAATATTTATAAATTGACCCATTTTGGGGCCTTTGTCCCCTATTATTTATAGCCTTGTCCAGATTTCTTGTTCTATAATGTCTTGAGTTATGCTGCCGTCCCTTCCTACTGGAGCCAGTCCACTGCACTTGCACAAGTGTCCCCCTCAGCAGGGCAGTAAGCAGGTATCAGTGCAGATTTGCTTTATAGTTCTTTTACACCACACACACACACACACACACACACACACACACACACACACACACACACACACACACACACACACACAGTAAATCTTGTTGTCCATGTTATTTCTTCTTTTCCGGGGTTTTGTTTCTCTTACTTGTAATGTTACTTTTACTCATTTTTTCTCATGCCTCCCATATCTACCCTAATTATTACTTCTAACAAATACTTTTTTTCACTCTTTCTTCTCTTCCTCTCCTCCTCTTTATCCACTATTTGAACTTTTCCACTCTGACATTTGCTTTATGAGTAAATAATGAACTGTCACCCTTGTAATGTCAGCATGTTTCAATGCTACATAATATTGTATTTAGTCTAATAATAGGTTCATAGGTAGGTACTAGGCTATCAGCTTAAGGGCCTAAGTAAGCCTAACCAACAAGTTTCCCTGGCTTATGCCACCCAAGAAAGTTATTTTCCTGTGCCACTGTTGAGCAGAGTCACAGAAGTGATTCCCGGGGTATATTTTCCTATCTCCCATCCACTCAAAGATTTTTTCTTGAACAGTGCTAATGAGGAACTTTGTTTGACATAGATGGGTAGCTTGTTCCAGAGTATGGGAAGTCTCCGGGACAGGAATCTATCTCTCCAGCATGTCCTGTTTATTGTGTTGACAAGGTTTAGGTCCCTAGAGCGTGTAGCTCAGAGGGATTGGGATTTCTTTAGGTGTAGCATGTCCAACAGCTCTGGGTCTGACATAGCTTTATATGTTAGGCAGAAATCACCTCAGAGTAGGCGATATGCTATGGAGTAAAGCTGGAGTTTTTTTATATGGTCAGTGTAGGGCATCTGTTTGAGGCCAGTAATCCTCTTTGTGAGATACTTCTGCGGCCTTTCCAACTGCTGCAAATGTCTTGTGAGGTACATTCCAAAAGGGGCGTTGTACTCTATAATGGGTCAAATGAGTGTCAAGTAAAGGGGAACAATGACCTCTTTTCTTCCTGGATGAGAACCCTTTTGTGATGAGGTGTGCCACGTAGAAGGACTTCCTGACTACTGTGGCAATGTGATTATGAAAGGAGAGACTACTGTCCACCTGGGTCCCAAGGTCTCATCACACATTTGGTGTCAAGTAGACTACCACCTATGCAGTAGCTCATGGGTACAGAGTTTTTACCAAAGGTAGTGACAATGCAATTTTTGGCATCGAGCTTGAGGCCATGGCTCTAACACCAGGCATCTGTCTCAGTGACGCCCTTCTGTAGGATGTCCACATCATTTGGGGACTCGACTATGGCTCCTAGTTTACAGTCATCTGCAAACTTCGTTAGCCAGAGGCCTTCTGTGTTAGCCTGTACTTCAGAGAAAAAGATACCAAACAGGAGAGGTCCCAGAACTGAACCCTGTGGTACTCCACTTGTCACTAATTTGATGTCAGATTTGGAGTCTGCAACTTTTACAGTGTGGGTTCTGTCAGTGAGTCGATTGGCAACCCATCTTGTGATGTATGGTTTTATACCTAGTTTAGTGAGTTTAGCTATAATTCCAGAATGGGGGATGGTGTAAAAAGCCTTGCCGAGGTCAAGATAGGCTGTGTGAATCATCTTAGCCTCATTGACTGCCTCCGAAAAGTCGATTAGGTTCAGGATGCATGATCTGCCTTTCACAAACCCGAACTGGGTAGGGTCCAGAGTTTGGAGGTTACCCATGCCTTTGTTTATGAGCTCCATGATAATATCTGACAGGGTTTAGTAGTAAATCATTTTTGGCTATGGTGTGCAGGGTCCTGGGTTCGAGCCTTGCAGAGGCTGTTTATTTTTTTTCAATCATAGCCTCACCTCAGGCTTTGTGCCTGCTGAATGGTGCACAGTGACGGTTATCCCACTCCACAAAGGGGGAGCCACAATGGACCATGGGAACTACCGCCACATTAGCCTGACGAGCCTGGTCTGCAAGGTCATGGAAAGTATCACCATGGAACTTATAAACAAAGACAATGGTAATCTCCAAACTCTGGACTCCACCCAGTTCAGGTTTGTAAAAGGCAGATCATGTCTCCTAAACTTGATAGACTTCTTTGAAGCAGTCATCAAAGCCATAGACAAGGGTAATGTGGTTCACACAGCCTATCTAGATCTTGCCAAGGCTTTCAACACCATCCCCCACTCTGGAATTATAGATAAACTCACTAAACTAGGCATAAATCCCTATGTCGCAAGATGGGTTGGCAACTGGCTCACTGACAGAATCCACACTGTGAAAGTAGCAGACTCCAAATCCGACTTCAGACCAGTGACAAGTGGAGTACCACAGGGTTCAGTCCTGGGTCCTCTCCTGTTTGGTATCTACTTCTCTGAAGTACAGGCTAACACAGAAGGTCTTTGGCTAATGAAGTTCGCAGATTACTGCAAACTAGGAGCTATAATTGAAACTCCTAATGATGTGGACATCCTACAAAAAGACCTCACTGAGATAGATGCTTGGTAAGCCATGGCCTCAAGCTCAATGCCAAAAAGTGAATTGTCATCCCCTTTGGTAAAAACTCTGTACCCATGAACTACTACATAGGCGGTAGTATACTTAACACCAAAAGTGTGATAAGAGACCTTGGGACACAGGTGGACAGTATTCTCTCCTTTTATAATCACATCAGCACAGCAGTCAGGAAATCCTTCTATGTGGCACACCTCATGACAAAAGGTTTCTCATCCAGAAAAAAAGAGGTCATTGTTCCCCACTACTCATCACTCATTAGACCCATTATAGAGTACAACGCCCCATTTGGTATGTACCTCACAAGACATCTACAACTGGAAAGGCCACAGAAATACCTCACAAAGATGATTACTGGCCTCAAACAGATGCCCTACACAGACAGTCTCAAAAAACTCCAGCATTACTCCGTCGCATATCGCCTACTCAGAGGTGATCACTACCTAACATACAAAGCTATGTCAAACCCAGAGCTTTTGGACATGCTCCACTTAAAGAAATCCCAATCCCTCCAAGCTACACACTCGAGGGACCTAAACCTTGTCACCACAATAAACAGAACATGCCAGAGGGATAGGTTCATGTCCCAGAGACTTCCCATACTCTGGAATAAACTACCTATCTATATCAAACAAAGCTCTTCATTAGCACTCTTCAAGAAAAATCTTGATGATTGGATGGGAAATAGGAAATTCACCCCGGGGATTACCTCTGTGGCTCTGCTCGTCTGTGGCACAGGAAAATAATTTTCTTGGGTGGTGAAAGCCAGGGTACCTTTTTGGATTGGCTTGTATAGACCCCAGGGCCGATAGCCTAGTACCTACCTATGAACCTATGAACCTATATGTTCCATGGCCTTGCAGACCAAGCACATCAGGCTAATAGGACGATAGTTCCCGGTATCAGTGGTGGCTCCCCTTTTGTGGAGTGGGATAACTGTTGCTGTGCACCATTCAGTAAGCACAAAGCCTGTTGTGAGGCTATGATTGAACATGGTGCTTAGGTGGGGAGCCAGTTCGTTCTGAAGTTCATGTAAAACGCAGCCTGGGATGTTGTCCAGTCCCATGGATGCTGTGTTTTTGGCTTTAGAGAGTGCAGCTTTTACCTGTGTAGTTGTGATTACAGGGACTCTGCATTGTTCCTGTATAGATATGGGCCCTTTAGGGTGTGAGAGGGTGGTAAAGTTAGCACTGAATCTATCTGCCAGAATGTTGGCAATATCAGTTGGTTCTGTAATATTCATGCAGTTATGCTGTAACTCAGAGCAGATCTGGGTGTTGCCATTGAGATTCTTGACATAGGTATAGAATGCTTTGTGATTGTCCTTAGAATCAGTGGCAATTTTATTTTCATAGCTTGCTTTGGATGCTCTTATAAGGGATCTCAGCATCTTACTGAGGCTGACCAGGGAGCTCCACCACTCATGGGATTTTACTCTCTTTTGCAACAGTTTCCTCCTTCTGTTGTACAGTTTGTTTATGGCAGGGGACCACCAGATTGGCTTCCTTTTTTTTGGAGGATAGCTTCTTGGTTCTGTTTTGGATAGCACGATCCATGCACTCATGTAAATGCTTATAGAGTGCATTTGTGTGGGATTCAGCAGTCGTAACTGTATTGGCTGTCTGCATGGGTGTCATGAAGTTCGCCACTTCTGTCTTAAGAAGCATGAAGTTGGCTATGGTTCATAGGTTCACAGGTTCATAGGTAGGTACTAAGCTATCGACCCAAGGGCCTACGTAAGCCTAGCCAACAAGGTTCTCTGGCTTACGCCACCCAAGAAAGTTATTTTCCTGTGCCACTGTCGAGCAGAGACACAGAAGTGATCCCCAGGGTGTATTTCCTATTTCCCATCCACTCATCAAGATTTTTCTTGAAGAGTGCTAATAAAGAACTTTGCTTGACACAGATGGGTAGCCTGTTTCAGAGTATGGGAAGTCTCTGGTATAGGAATCTATCCCTCCAACATGTCCTGTTTATTGTGGTGACAAGGTTTAGGTCCCTAGAGTGTGTAGCTCGGAGGCATTGGGATTTTTTTAGGTGTAGCATGTCCAACAGCTCTGGGTTTGACACAGCTTTATATGTTAGGCAGAGATCACCTCGGTGAAGGTGATATGCTACGGATTGAAGCTGGAGTTTTTTGAGATGGTCAGTGTAGGGCATTTGTTTGAGTCCAGTAATCCTCTTTGTGAGGTACTTCTGTGGCCTTTCCAGCTGCAGCAGATGTCTTGTGAGGTACATTCCAAAAGGGGCGTTGTACTCTATAATGGGTCTAATGAGTGTCGAGTTGAGGGGAACGATGACCTCTTTTTTTTTGGATGAGAACCCTTTTATGATGAGGTGTGCCACGTAGAAGGACTTCCTGACTACTGTGGCAATGTGATATCCACACCTCCAGGCTAGTTGCTCAGCATAATGCATCCGAGGTTGGGCGACAGGTGCAGGCCATCTCTGGCAAAGCATCATGGTCTGTCAACCATGTCGTTCCAGGCAGACAGCATGGAGAAATGTTTTACCGTAGTTTCCTTAATGTGGGGTGGAGGCAGGATGTGGATATCTAGGGTGATTAGCTTATGGTCGGATCTGACCAACAAGGAGTTAACTTCGGGTGTGGAACACCGGTCATTCATGTTGGTAATGACTAGGTCTAGGATATTGTTGCCCTTGGTGGGTGCGTGGATAAGTTGATCCAGGGCACTGGAATTTATGAATTCCAGAAGGAGTTGGTACATGAGTAGTTTTCCCAGTTAATGGTGGGGTAGTTGAAATCACCCATTATTAGGGTGTTTGAACCCTAATATTTTACAGTATATCAAGAAAAGAGGAGTGGGACATGATGGGGGATCTGCAACAAGCTACAATTTGGATTGCAGTTTTGCCCAGAGTTAGTTGCACTTTGATAACCTTGGATGCATTATGCTGAGCAACTAGCCTGGAGGTGTGGATATCCTTAATGAATATGGGCACACCTCCACCTTTGGTGTTCCGGTCCAGGTTACATGGCCAAAATGTGTGGTATGCGTTATAGTCTGGTAGTGCAGGGGTGCTCTTTGAAGCCTTGAACCAGGTCTCAGTCACTGCACAGGTATGAATGTTCTCCATTTTCAGGAGTGCCTTGAGTGAGTGCATTTTGAGATTTAGACTTCTAGCATTGAGTAGCATTACCCTCAGTTTTTGCTTGCCTGTTACATTTGAAACTTGTCTAAAAAAGGCACTACTGGGATGGCAAGAGCCTTAACCAGTATCTGGAATCCCATGGGCGACATGTGCAGGCCATCTCTGGCAAAGCATCATGGTCTGTCGACCATGTCGTCCCATGCAGACAGATACTGGATCCCCTTAGAATAACACCAGAAGCTTAGCCAATTGTTGAAGTCAATCATTTTGTCATTGTACTGCGGTATCATTCTGGGCGATGGCAGAATGCTACTCAGGGCTAGGGTCATACCTCCCTGGGCTACAAGATCAGAGAGCTCTTCCATGTCTCTTTTCATGTAGTCCAGGGAGGCATGTCTCAGGTCATTCACACCAACATGGACAATGACAGAGTCATATTTGTACTTGGTTGTGAAGTGACCTGAGTGCATGGGTTATGTGGCAGATCCTGGCACCCGACAGGCAGCTGACAGTAACCTTCTCCTTGTTTAGCCTGGTAAGTGGGACATCAGTGTGCCTGACTATAGAGTCACCTATGACTAGTGTGTTGGGTACGTTGTTTTGCCTAATATATTATATATGTTATAATATATATATATATATATATATATATATATATATATAAATATATATATATATATATATATATATATATATATATATATATATATATATGTTTGCCCATAATAGCTGAATAAGTGTGTGGGATTTTCATGACAGCATCAAGGAAACATTTTCCTTCCTTCTATGTTTTTTTTCTTAAGTTTTGGATTTTTCTTGGTATATTGATTGATTTTCTTAGTATATTTTATTTTTTATTTATTTTCCATTTGTTTACCAGGTTAGTCCGACTGGACACAAGATGATTGTTTTCAGCAGAGGCTGGGGGAGAAAAGCTCCAGATACATAGTAAACAATTATAAAAAATAATAAAAATAAATTATACAAACATAGCTATTTGTACAAAGAGCCTAGAAAATATAAAAGGAGTAAAATCAGAGTTTTACAATTGATGCAGCATACACAGTGGTTAGAATATTGAGAAACAATTAAACAAGATAATATACAACTGTTTGAACATAAATTCAAAAAGAAGTTTCCATAGACAAACGGGGTCATAAACTAGAAATCATAACTATATTGATATGATTTATATTGCATTTATCTTGTTTTAATGACGTTATGTGTGTATTACTGTACGTGTCATATGTGCACACATTTGTATTAATCTATGTATTTACAGTATATTGACAAAGTACTGGGTCACATCAGAGGCTTGGGAGGTCATTATTAAGAAACTGAGAACTGTTGTAAAGCTTGGCATTGAATACCATAAGTTCAGGTTATGCTATAAGAGAATTATGTAAAGATAACCATGTCAGCAGCCAGAATGCATTATAAACTGAATGTTTTACTGTGCACAATAAGAAATGGATAGACTGGCCCAAACTCTGGACTGATGTGTGTGCTTTTTTTTTTTTTTTATTCCTGGGGAAATGCTATTCAGAAGTGAAGAGACATATAAGGGAACAGTTTTAGTGGCACACCAGACTGTGATTTTTTTTATGTCTATTGTCATGCAAAGCTGACAAAATAGTTGAATCTACCCAAGCTGGAAATGTGAGACTGCAGCCCACTAAAGGAGGGGAGATGGGAGGGGTAACTTGGCCTGGAAGTGAAACTTGCAAAACTGCTCCCTGTGAAAAGTCTTTTTTATCTCAGTAATTTGTTGACACTTTTGCAAGTTTCCTTCAGAGAATGTGTAGTACATCAATAGGAACAACATTTATAAAACTCAGCACGTACCAGTCAATGACACATGAGCTGCAGACTCTCAGACTTGGCATTTTTTTTCAGGTGGTCCAATCTAAGTGAATGGAAGTCTAGTCTGACAACAAATAGTAGGGCTATTTGTTCTCACAATCTGTGCATTGAGACAGATTTAGCTTTCCAAAGGAATCATGTCTGCCCCATGAGGGCAGACAAGAGTAAAAAAAATAAAATTAGGAATGAGCACTTATTTTGCTGCAGGCAGATTTAGGAAGTGCAGTAAATCATGGCAAGATAAAAAAATATGTTTTTTCTTTGTTTGCCCGTAGTGGTCCTTTAAAAAAAATAGGGTTTGTTCATTTTATTTCTATATAATTGCTGTTGTACATGGGGGGACTGTTGGTGGGGATATGCGGACACCTATGAACGGTCTCACTCATTTCTTAGCCCTTTCTGCTGTTTTGCATTACAGGAGCATGTATATTCTGAGAACTCTGCTCTCAGACACACCCCCTGCACTCTTACACGCTCCATGTAAGATTAGGAGCTCAGGCAGCACGCCTCATTAATATGCATGGCACGATGCCATCCTGCTCCTAAACGGCCTCCTCCATGCAGGACTAAGCTAGTCCTGCATGGAGGAATAGTAAATCTGGGAGTTTATGTCACACAAATGTTGACTAATACAACTTTTAGAACATCTAGGTGCTTTACCTACATAAAATGCTGAACAAGAACATGTTACTAAATAAATAAATAATCCAATCAGAATGACAAGCTATAAACTGATTAATATCAAAAATATGGCTAAAATCTACAGAAGAAAATTCCTTAGCCTTATTCATGTACACACACACACACACACATACACACACACACACATATGTATGTATGTATATATATATATATATATATATATATATATATATATATATATATATATATATATATATATATATATATATATATATATATATATATATATATATATATATATATATATATATATATATATATATATATATATATATATATATATACACACACACACACACACACACACACACACACACACACACACACACACACACACACACACAAAGAACAATGTCCACCACAAGGGGTACAGCCAGTTAAAACTTGTGCATCAATATTTGTTGTTTAAATTTAATAGATAAAGCTAAATGCATATGATACCCATTTAGGATGTGCAAAATGGTACATCTCCTTCTATAAACAGATTTGCACATATCTGGTTTAACATTAGCCCCACTTCATCATCCATCAAAATATACCAATATTTTTAATCAACCCTAGGAAATAAGATATATTATAACCAAACATTATGATCATACAGTTATTAACATGACTGGCAAATTGTTGAGTTCCATAACATAGTAATTTTCCTCATTTTTTTCCATTGGAATTTTTTAAAATTCAATATAACCTTCTTATTATAGCATCTCAGTATAAACCTATGCATCATATCATTTGCCTATATTCCAAAATCATCATTTTGAGAACAAATGTGTCTAGTTCATAAAAACGGTGACTTAGATATATTTTCAATACTATGTGATGGATGATTATATATAGCATTCAATCATGAATTTTTATTTAAAGCTTTCATATACAGAGAAGCCTCAACAGTTCCATCATTTATTTTGATCACCATCACATCCAAAAATGGTATACTGTGCTGATTATAGTTAGCACTGAATGCAAGACCCTTGGCCGGATTCACGTATGCTTATTTTCCATGCAGGAGCAGTGTAGCCGCTTCTGCATGGAATATGGCCATCAAGCGGTCCAGGAACATGGCGTATTGATGTGCACGAGCGAGCCAACGCTGACGCTAATTACCTCATTTGCTGGTGAAAACCATGCAAATGAGGTAAAATAGCGATCCAGGAAGCTAGTGTGCCAAGGCTTAAACAGGAAGGATATAGGAAAAAAAGAAAAAGGTTCACCATTCATCGTTGTGTAAGCTTTTTGATTTATACAGAGGAGGACAACCTTTATTGTTATTAGGCAGCGGTTGTGTGTTTAGTGACTTTGGTTTTGAAAAAAAGAAAGGAAATAGCAGAACAAGGGAAATGCAGCACAAATCAGCAGTATGGGATTCTGTAACTCACAATGGGCCATTGAAAGCACTCAATAACACAGCTGTCAGGTGGCTGCATAGCTGAAAATGGGAGAAAATGTAAGTGAAAAATAATTGAAAAAGGGCAACAGCAGAATAAAGGCAATCATGCACAAATTACCACTAATTCCTCTAACACTCACAGTGGTCAAAGCAAAGCCATGAGTAATACAGGTGGCAGCTGGAATGTATCATAATCAGCCAATCATACAGTCAGCATCTGCAGCACAACAATATAAAGTATGGAAACACCTTACAGTCTGGTTTTACCCACAAACTCTGCATCATTGGTGTATACATGAGGGGGAATTTTAACTGGAAAAATGTTAGGGGCTGCCATTGCTTTGATCCATCAGTATGTGCTAGAGGCTGATGGTGGAGAGGAGGATAATGCTGAAAACCACCACAGACCAAGGAGGAGGAGAAGAGTGTTCAGACCAAGTTTAACCTACCAGTTTTACATGATCTGGAGATAGTAGAGCATTACATGGTGGACAGAGACATACTTCAGCAAATCACTGAGCTGTGCCAGCCTCAACTCAAAGCTAGAACCAACAGAGGGGAAACCATCCCAGTGGATACCAAGGTATATGTAGCCTTAAGAATTCTAGATACAGGTACTTTCCAAAGACCTACTGGGGACATCATGGGGGTCTCACAGGCATCTGCATCCAGAGTACTCCACCAGTTCCTGGATGCCATGTTACCACATGCCGGTGAGCACATTTACTTCCCCAACACCCGTGAGGAGAGGATAGCAATATGCATCTCTTCCACCATGTAGCACAATGCCCAGAGGTACTGGGTGTCATAGACTGAACGCACATCCACATCAAAGCACCACCCAGTGAACAGGGTAGGGACTACATAAACTGGAAGGGCATCACCTCCATCAACTGCCAGGTTGTGAGCAATGCCCATGGCATTATCATGAATGTGTTTGCTGGCAGCCCTGGAAGCTATCATGACTCCCACATCTGGCATTCATCACAGCTGTACCAGGCATTTGCCAATGGGGGCATCCTGTATGGCCATCTGGTGGGGGATGCTGGCTATGCATTGGAGCAGTGGATGATGACACCCATCAGAAATGCACACACACCGACAGAAGAATGCCATAATGAGACACACACACAAACCAGGATCATTATAGTGCATGTATTTGGGATGCTCAAGTCACAGTTCCATTGCCTTGACATATCTGGTGGACCCATGCAGTACTCTCCAGTCACATGTGCACACATGTTCATAGTATGTGCTATGCTACACAATATGATCCTGCATTAACAGCTGCAGCAGATACAGCATGGGGAAGAGCTACACAGCCCACTACTATTGCCAAGGTCCCCACAGGCACAGAGGGACTCGCAGGATGAGGCTCCTGAGCCTGCTCCTGTAGACAGATGGTTGCATGCCCAGTATGCCACTCCTTGGAAAAGAGGCAATGCATAGCACACACACACTGACACTGTTGGGACCCCAGGGACTGACACCTCTCTCTGACTCACACACACATAGTAAAATGGATCACACACATCACATTACCTGTAATTTACCATGTATAGGCAGTGTATAGGCAGTATACTGCGTGCATTCAACATAGGCAGCCCTCAAGCACCATCCTCACAACTGCTGCAAGCACAAGGTAAGTCAGTCTTCTTAATAATAAATGAATGAAATAGTATGTTCTACTAGCATATCTATGGTAATGCTGCATGCATGCAAGGGAATGGGGTGGCCTACTGGGATAGCAGCACACAACTGACAGCTGTGTAGGACACCAGGAAATGTCTGGCCATACTGGCCTCCACACACTATGCAGTAGTACCCAAGGTGGATGCTGCTGCAGTATATGTGTGGGGACAATTAACTGAGGGGTCATAGGTCACAGGCATGGATATCAGGGTGGGGGTCCCATAACTACCCCTCACACCCACACAGCAAGTTAGCTGTAGAAAACCACAGATAAATGTCTGCCATAGGCACAAAAAAATGGCAGCAATGTTGAATTAACTCCCTACAGACTCACACAGTGATAGCACAGCAGAACCTACCATTGCAGTAAGGCTATGAAAGGTAAGAAGTCTGAAACTCAAATGTATGACAGTATAATCTGACCTGGGTTCTTTACTGATATGCCTCCAGTCCTCAAGACAGGTCGCAATATTATGATAAATGGAACCAAAATGTAAAGCAAATATCAGCACAGTCTGTGCAAATGTGTACAGCTGACAGGTGTGCCCTCCCATATAGCCACACAAATGCAGTAACATATATGTTTGCATGGAAATAGCAGCACAGCACACATTGACAGGACTGTATCAATACACATGAAAACATGTTGCCTGTCCACAATATGCTGGTGTCAATTAGATATGTGTATGTGCGGTTAATACTGTCTGTGTCAGAAGAAAAATTCAAACAAGTCACATCTGCCTCAGGTGATGAAAAACTTCTTTATTAGCAGCTAACCAGATTACACAACATGTTGGCCAAGATGATCTCCTCTGGTCAACTTGTTTACTGACATCAACTTTTATACTGCAAGCAAAACAACTTTTTGTTACATTTCTGACCTTTGACAGTTGGCTATGAAAAACATATAGGATAAACATGTTTATCACAAATTACCTCAAACCAACAGTTAGTACAGAATGTTCAAGAAGTACAGAATGTTCATTCAGTTCAACAATGGTAGCTCAAATTTTCCAGGACACACAGCCTGCTTCAGTAAATTAACTCTTACTCAGCCGTGCGTCCTTATCCCAGGCTTCACTGAGCTATAACCAAATCTCTTTATTCTGAAATGCAGAAAACAGATATTATTCAGGTTCATAAGCAATGCTGCATTTGGTTCACAGATGAGGCCCATCTTTGATAGGCATATCCCAACAAATAACATGTTCACTTTGCAAGAACAAGAAAAAGACAAATAACAGTATGTTTTTTAAAACTTTTTCTCTTAACAGTCTGGATCTGGCAAGCACATTCTCCTGGCAGTCATCTTGTACTGCCCTAGATACAGTGCTGCCTTTGAAAGGGCCATATGCAGATAACTGCACTGCCAACTATTATGCATGTCAATGACACCCACTGCTCTACCACTGACATATCTAGAAGTCACAGTGCTATGTGGAATATACTACACATATTAGTGACATCTTGAAAGATGTGTAGCAGAGGTGCCAAGGCTTTTGTGAATATAAGTGCTTTGTGGTACTGTTGTCAGTGGTCATTCTCAGTAATCCTTTTTCTTATGTTTGCTTTTACAAATAATGGGCATGCCTGCACAGTCAAATGTACTCTGTATGCACACCCATAATTCCCAACATCTGACAGCAAGATGTCTGGACAAGGGCAAAAATAAAATTGGAACAAAGGCACAGTGATAGGCGTGTGTTGTAAATTCGCCCTTACATACTGAAAAAGTTGGTAGTGCGGGGGTTTGCAGTAGCGGGAATGGTCTGAAAGTTATGTATTCTAAAACAATAATGTCTGTGTTATTTTGTAACATCACACTTTAATTATATGTAACTAACTTGCCATAAAAACACAAGTTTATGTAGAAAGGATGAAATCACTAGGTAAACACCTGGACATCCTGCCAAAAAATTGTACAGGTCAGAGGTATGCACACACAAGGATATAACATGTCAGGTTAAAAAAATACCACACAAGCAGGAGATCCCCAGCCAGTATATCACCAGGTTGCTGGACTATTTACACAGCTGTGTATCGTTACTACAATGTCTGTAGCCACACCTCACAAATGGCCTTGTTGAGCAAGAATATACATAGCTGTCATCATAATATTGCTCTATACATCATACAACTAGTATTCCTCTGGTAAAGCACTGTGATGATCTGAGGATGTCTGGCACTAGGTAATGACACAATACATTGTAGTTTCAGACTACATATATGTCAGAAAATGCCTGCTAAACAAAACAAGTACCCAGAAGAAAGTCCTGTGTACTCCTAAGAGGTATGGCTGTAGCACACAAAACCCTGGACTGGAGTACACCTATCTCTGGAATGGAATCCTACCCTAACTATAGAAGGTCAAACCAGAAATATAAAAGGCAACTATGAAAGACACCAACACTGTAGGAAAAACAGTTTATTTAGCTCTTTCATCCGCCATATGACTGGACTTCCTCAGAATACAAACCAGAGTTTGACAAGCATATAAATACCCGCCCAATTAAGGTCAGTAGCACCAAGTAATGAATTCATTGAATAATTGATGCTTAATGCATAAAGACAAAATTAAAGTGAAATGCCTAATGCTTATAAGACAAATACAAAAATGAAAACATACACAATATATGACATATTAAAAAATATATATATATAAAAGTATATATATATATATATATATAAAAGTATATATATATATATATATATATATATATATATATATATATATATATATATATATATATATATATTAAATATATAAATCTCCTAAGTACATATAAAAACATGACATGAGCAATACACATAAAATACAAATGTATAAAAAATATGTGTTTAAAACTTTTTAAATGGCAAACATAGATTTAAGCTTGAGGAGACTAGCAAAGGAAATTACATTGTTGAGACTTGGAGAACATGCAGCATTACACCTAAGCTGCCATCTAAGCTCCAGGAATTCATGAAAAATATCATGGGGACCACCTCTAGGGTCAACATCAACATTGTCAAAAACAGAACATTTAAATGAATGCAATGAAAAACCCTTTATATGTCTATAAAGGGCATTACGCTCATCTTTTTCACTAATGTCATAATAATGCTGATAAATCCTGTACCTAAACTGTCTGATGGTTTTGCCAATATAAAAACAAGTACACTGTTGACACAAAGCAACATAAACAATGCCCTCACTATCACAACTGAATCTCTTCTTGTACTTGATTTTACCATAACCATGTACAAAGCATTCAGTACCCTCAAGAATAAATTTACACTATTTCAGATACACCTCCTTCGTTCAATGAATTTAAAAATGTTATGACTATAGTGTGCCATATGGAAATAAACACAATTAGGTGAAGAGCAGCTAGAAAAACATCTTATTATATTGTATGGAATAATTTACAAAATTTGTTAAAAAAATCCTAATTTCAATAACATGGTATTTTAGTTTAATTAATTGATCTGATTGTAGTGGATGTCTTTGTAAATACTTTAGTTGTTTTGTTGAATGCTATAATCATATCTATTTTTAATTACTTGTATAAAATTGTTATGATATTTCTCTTGTATGTTAAAACAATAAACCTGTTTTGAAAAAAAAAAGAATAAATTTACACTGAGAACCGTGACCGCATTTATTTACTCTACCTGTATATAAACTGAACATGTTTCTTTCAATCATAGTTTTAAAACAGGTATCTTTTTGATAAACCACCAACGGTCTTTAGCCAAAGTTTGTTAAAAATATTCCCATCACATCTGAAAATCTCTCAAAATTTATTAATGATGCACTTGATTTCTCTGTATTGTAAATTAAATGGCAAAATCAAGGCCTTACCATGAGACAAGTTGGTCGATGCCAAACCAGAATCAACAGGATTAACAACTTGAGCTAGGGACTTGCCAAGAAGGGGGGTATAAAACCCAAATGATCTCTTCCCTGTGACTTCAGTAAAGATTTCTGTTAGAAAATCCTCAGGATAATCCCTCCTTAAAAACATATCAAGTAACTTACTGCATTCCTCTAGAAATAAACTTTCTTGATTAACCATCCTGGCCAATCTGACACCTTGGCCTTTAACAATGGCCTTCTTTTGATGGATATGATGCCAAATCTGGAAATGCAGATAAGAATTTGAAAAGGTCGGTTTCCTATATAATGTGGAATCAAAATTACCTGATTCCCTGTTCTTGGAAAGAGTGACATCCAAAAAATTGACCTGTGTGGCATCAACAGACATTGTAAACCTTAAAAAATCAGTAGAAGAATTGATGAATTCAAAAAAAGCTTCATGTCTTTCCATAGTGCCGACCCAAAAAGTAATGATGTAATCAATAAAGTGTTTATATAAACACCAACGGTCTTTAAACTCAGAAGGAAAAATAAAATTAGTTTCCCAAAAGGCCATAACTATGTTGACAAATACAGGTGCACAAGCAGCACCCATGGCAACACCCTGGATTTGCTTGAATAAATGGCCCTCAAAACTAATGAAATTATTTTGCAAAACTAAATCCATGAGACTACTGATAACCAAACTTTTGTCATGTCCAAGAATAGACACTAAATATTGAAAAAAACAGTCAATGCCAGTATCATGTGAGATGCTGGAATATAAATCTTTGACATCAATGCATACAAAAAGAATATCTTCTCTATATAAACTGTCATTGACATTAGATAAAAAAATCCCACGAATCGTTTAACAAAGCAGGATAATTATTAAACACACTCTTGGTCTCCTGATTGATATATTTAGCAATGAAGAATGTCTTGGACCCTTTGGCATCAACTATTTGCCTCAATGGGAGAACCTCGAAAAGACCAAAAATGGTAGGTGTTCTGGGAAATTGGGCCTTAAAATAGTCCATTTCACTAAGTGAGACTTGATTGTTTAAAAAAAGATCCTCAAGGGCCAAATCAATTCTATGAAGAGCCCCATTTAACTCATTTAGAGATATTTTTTTCATACACATCCAAAAATAAAATAGAAAACATTTTATTAATGTAATCATTCGTACTCATGACCATCAGTCCTCCACTTTTATCTGGCTGCATGATATGAATAGATGCCTCACTACAAATGTGCTGTAATAAAAGATGTTCATCCATGCCTAAGTTAATAGGGCAACAAGATGGAATACTAACAATTCTCCCGATTTCATCTTCACAAAGTTTTTCAAAAACAAGTATTAAAGGATGTAGAGTTGGGATAAATGTACTGGGTCTTTTGTTCCTGTGTAAATCTGTGTTATACAAGCCGTCATCAAAAAGAATGTTAAAATTGAGTTTCCTCAGAAACAGCTTGAATTGAACCAAAACCTGGTCCAATTTGGCTTTCTGTGCAGGAGCAAATGTTAAACCTTTTTCAAATAAATTGGCCCACTCCTCAGTGACATCAACATGGCTATAATTAAACACTTTAAAATCCCCTGTAGTGTTAAAAACAATTTTAACCACAAGATCTGTGTTCAATTCCAATATGTCTGCCGCCAACCCGATCTCCCTTTCCCTCTCCCCTTCCCCTTCCCCCTGGTCCATGCTTGTTGGGGGAATGTCTGGGTAGGTGGGTATTGTTGACAGAATTTCTGATTGTTCTCCCCCTTCTGATTAATTAATCTCTCGGATCTCCTCGGGGGGGTTGTCTAAAGGGATGTCATCATTGAAATTATCCTGGCCTTCCAATTCATTAACCATCACACCAGGATCACTGTCTACACCAACAATGTCACCTTCATAAACAGTTTTATGTACAACTGGTGGTCGTGGATAAGCCACGCCTTTCACATACTCCTGTTCATCACGGTTAAATTTCTTAACTTTTTTTGCTTTTAAATCGAGTAACAAACAATCAGTTTTAATAAAGACATGCCTGTATTGTTCAGATTTAACATCAAATAATAAATCTCTCTTAATAAAACTATCTAAAGTCTCTATGGCTTTGTTTAAATCTGCCATTTGTTTCTCATAGTGCCATATCAAAACTTGCAACAGTTCACAGCCCTGTTTATTGAAAAGAGAAATCAACTCATGGTGCAAGTCTGAATCATAAATGAGTCCAGATTGGTATTTCCATGAACGAAGACCTTTTGGTATCCTTTCTACTTTGATGCTTTTCCACAAATAGTCACACTCAAGCTGAAACATCCTGTATTTCACCACCATGTCTTGAAATGTTTTTAACTGTTTATCCAAACTACCAAAATTGTTAGACTAAATATCTGTAGCCAAATGTAGAGACGACCCCTCTTTTAACCAGGTCTTAAGACTGAAATTGGAAAAAATTATGGACCTGGTTACTGGTACCGGCAACTGGAACAAAGTTCTGTCCTGTTCTAGCATCAGCCTGAGTATTGGGCACACCTGCATGTTGCCCAGGTGGAATCTCATCATCCTGGCTCTGTCTTGAACTGGAAACCAAAGGTTGACTGTTTGAAGGTTGTCTACAATGATTTCAAATGAACTGAATCATTGACTTGTTCAGTAAGTCTTTGAACCAGAGCAGTTAAATTGTTAACTGCATCCGATAAGAAATTAATCTTCTCCTCCATGTCAATGGCAGACACAGCGCCTTGCACACAAACCAACCAAATCAAAACGAAAAGTCAAACCAGAAATATAAAAGGCAACTGTGAAAGACACCAACACAGCAGGAAAAAGAGTTTATTTAGTGCTTTCATCCGCCAAATGGTTGGACTTCCTCAGAATGCAAACCAGACACTGAACAAGCATATAAATACCCGCCCAATTAAGGTCAATAGCACCAAGTAATGAATTCATTGAATAATTGATGCTTAATGCATAAAGACAAAATTAAAGTGAAATGCCTAATGCTTATAAGACAAATACAAAAATGAAAACATACACAATATATGACCTATACATATTAAATATGTCTTGCAAACCATAAAAAAATATATAAAAGTATATATATATATATATATATATATATATATATATATATATATATATATATATATATAAAATTAAATATATAAATTCCTAAGTACATATAAGAAAACGACATGAGCAATACACATAAAATACAAATGTATAAAAAATATGTGTTTAAAACTTTTTTAAATGGCAAACATAGATTTAAGCTAGAGGAGACTAGCGATGGAAATTACATCGTTGAGACCTGGAGAACGTGCAGCATTACACCTAAGCTGCTATCTAAGCTCCAGGAATTCAAGAAAAATATCACGGGGACCACCTCTAGGGTCAACATCAACATTGTCAAAAACAGAACATTTAAATGAATGCAATGAAAAACCCTTTATATGTCTATAAAGGGCATTTCACTCATCTTTTTCACTAATGTCATAATAATGCTGATAAATCCTGTACCTAAACTGTCTGATTGTTTTGCCAATGTGAAAAACAAGTACACTGTTGACACAAAGCAACATAAACAATGCCCTTACTATCACAGATGAATCTCTTCTTGTACTTGATTTTACCACAACCATGTACAAAGCATTCAGTACCCTCAAGAATAAATTTACACTGAGAACATTGACCGCATTTATTTACTTTACCTGTATATGAATTGGACACAATTCTTTCAATCATAGTTTTAAAACAGGTATCTTTTTGATAAAACACCAACGGTCTTTTGCCAAGTTTGTTAAAAATATTTCCATCACATCTGAAAAATCTCCCAAAATGTATTAATGATGCACTTGATTTCTCTGTATTGTAAATTAAATGGCAAAATCAAAGCCTTATCATGAGACAAGTTGGTTGATACCAAACTAGAATCAACAGGATTAACAACTTGAACAAGGGACTTGACAAGAAGGGGGGTATAAAACCCAGATGATCTCTTCCCTGTGACTTCAGTAAAGATTTCTGTTAAATAATCCTCAGGATAACCCCTCCTCAAAAACATATCAAATAACTTATTGCATTCCTCTAGAAATAAACTGTCTTGACTAACCATCCTGGCCAATCTGACACATTGACCTTTAACAATGGCCTTCTTTTGTTGGATAGGATGCCAACTCTGGAAATGCAGGTAAGAATTTGAAAATGTCAGTTTCCTATATAATGTGGAATCAAAATTACCTAATTCCCTGTTCTTGGAAAGAGTGACATCCAAAAACTGACCTGTGTGGCATCAACTGACATTGTAAACCTTAAAAACCGGTTGAAGAATTGATGAATTCAAAAAAGGCTTCAAGTCTTTCCTCAGTGTCGACCCAAAAAATAATGATGTCATCAATAAAGCATTTATATAAACACCAACTATTTTTAAACTCAGAAGGAAAAATAAAATTAGTTTCCCAAAAGGCCATAACTATGTTGGCAAATACAGTTGCACCCATGGCAACACCCTGGATTTGCTTGAATAAATGGCCCTCAAAACTAATGAAACTATTTTGCAAAACTAAATCCATGAGACTACTTATAACCAAACTTTTGTCATGTCCAAGAATAGACACTAAATATTGAAAAAGACAGTCAATGCCAGTGTCATGTGGGATGCTGGAATATAAATCTTTGACATCAATGCATACAAAAAATGCATACAAATAATGATGGTAAGGTCTTGATTTTGCCATTTAATTTATAATACAGAGAAATCAAGTGCGTCATTAATACATTTTGGGAGATTTTTCAGATGTGATGGGAATATTTTTAACAAACTTGGCAAAAGACCGTTGGTGGTTTATCAAAAAGATACCTGTTTTAAAACTATGATTGAAAGAATCGTGCCCAATTCATATACAGGGAGTAAATAAATGCGGTCACTGTTCTCAGTGTAAATTTATTCTTGAGGGTACTGAATGCTTTGTACATGGTTATGGTAAAATCAAGTACAATAAGAGATTCAATTGTGATAGTAAGGGCATTGTTTATGTTGCTTTGTGCCAACGGTGTACTTGTTTTTACATTGGTAAAACCATCAGACAGTTTAAGTACAGGATTTATCAGCATTATTATGACATTAGTGAAAAAGATGAGCGTAATGCCCTTTATAGACATATAAAGGGTTTTCCTTTGCATTCATTTAAATTTTCTGTTTTTGATAATGTTGACGTTGACCCTAAAGGTGGTCCCTGTGATATTTTTCTTGAACTCCTGGAGCTTAAATGGCAGCTTATGTGTAATGCTGCATGTTCTCCAGCTCTCAATGATGTAATTTCCATCGCTAGTCTCAAGCTTAAATCTATGTTTGCCATTTAAAAAGTTTTAAACACATATTTGTTATACATTTGTATTTTATGTGTATTGCTCATGTTGTTTTTTTATATGTACTTAGGAGATTTATATATTCACTTTCAGGGTGGCACAGTGGTGCAGTGGTTAACATTGTCACCTCACAGCAAGAGGTCCTCCGGTTCGATTCTCAGCTGGGGTGCCTTCTGTGTGGAGTTTGCATGTTCGTGTGGGTTTCCTCCCACATTCCAAAGACATGCATCTGGAGCATTTCTCCCTGGGCCTCCACTGAAAACAGGCTCTGTGGAACCTAGTCGGACTTTCCCGGTCAACAAATGATAAATAAATATATATATATACCTTTATATATTTTTTTTATGGTTTACAAGAAATATTTAATATGTATAGGTCATATATTGTGTATGTTTTTCATGTTTGTATTTGTCTTATAAGCATTAGGCATTTCACTTTAATTTTGTCTTTATGCATTAAGCATCAATTATTCAATTAATTCATTATTTGGTGCTATTGACCTTAATTGGGCAGGTATTTATATGCTTGTTCAGTGTCTGGTTTGTATTTTGAGGAAGTCCAACCATTTGGCAGATGAAATCAAAAATAAACTGTTACTGTGTTGGTGTCTTTCACAGTTGCCTTTTATATTTCTAACTATAGAAGGTCACACTGGATATGCTTCTACACTTAGAGAATCACAGGACATGTTGGAACCCCCATCAGAATATATGACTATATTGTGTATATATGTCCATGCATACAGACAGCTATGTATATCTCAACTGTCCCCACACACACACCAGACTATATTACCCTAATCTGTTGAGTGAGATACACTTACACATATATTTGCTGGCATTGTTTTTTGTTTTATGATCTGTTCTGAACCCCCCCCCCCCACACACACACACACACACACATTCCTGTGGTGTTCCTAAAGTTGGTGTAACTGGTCTAATAGCATTTGTGTTATCTGATTGTTTCAAGGTTTGCTGATTTAAAAATTGTCCCTGTTTGTAAATTCCTGCATAACATTAGAATCTCCTTGTGTTCTGACTGATGGGTTGGGAGGGTGGCCTAATGTTTAAGGTATTTGCCTTGCAAGCACAAGGTGTAGAGTTTGAGTCTCACAAGGGATAATTGGCTAGGCTTAAAATGGCTCACAAGGGCAGTTAGCTTAGTACTAATCCATGAATCTATAAGAGTACTTCTTAAAATAACCGGTAATTATATTTTTTGGCACTTTAATTTTTCAGAATTCTGCACTGTCTTAATTTTTGCTTGACTGAATTATATATATTTGCTGGCATTTTCTGTTTTCTGATCTGTTCTGAAACTGGTTTTCTCCCTCCCACCCACTCTATTCCTGTGATGTTGTTATAGTTGGTGGCTTTGCAGTTGCCCGCCCCTAGTGTAAATTTGATCTGGGTCATTCATCCCAGTCTAGTGTTCATTCTACCTAATATAGAGAGAACATTTGAGAAGGCCAACCCACTTAGGTTCTTAACCTTTAATTATCTTCTGCTCCTCCTTTCTCCCTTTGCACTTTACTAAAAAAAAATCTCCTTGTGTTCTGACTGAGTGTGCTTCTCAGCTGATAAGTATATTTTTTGGCACTTTTTAACTGTTCAGAGTTGAATAAAGAAAGCAAATGATTTCAGTTTAGAATACATTTTGAATAAAATGCATTTATTTAAACTGTATTTGCTTTAACACTGCTACACAGTCAAGTGTGCTGGCTTGCGCTGCACTTACAATTGTTTTAGTGCTGTTTTAGGTTCTTTCTGAAAAAAATTTCCAAGCTTGTTTCCTGCCTTTTCTAAAATGAGTGTAGTTCAGATACAGATTTGCTGTTTTTAAGCTTCTGAGCTTTTAAACCAGAAAATTGAAAGAGATGAAAAAACTGCCCAAACAGTCAATAAACTATAATTTCTTAACCAGAAAATACTCCTCTTGTGATAGATAGCCTACCTAATGCTTACCACTCACACAATAGTGGTTTCTGGCCCAGAAAGTGTAGCTTATTGGCTGTTTGGGCAGTTTTTCCATCTCTTTCAACTTTCTGGTTTAAAGGCTATCATTTGCACTTGTTTCCCACCTTTCCTGTAACTAGTCTAGTCTAGATACAGATTTGCTGTATCGAGGACTGTTTGTAAGCTTCTGAGAGATGCCAGAGACTGTTCTTCAATTTTTCCCTTAGATATGCTAGTTCTCTCTTCCCCTACACTTTTACTAGCTTATTAGTTTGGCACTTTACCAGACTTCTTGTAGAAATTATTGAAGTACACAAAATTGCTACCAGCACTAAACGTTCTACAGGGAAACAGCTCCAGTACATATCATTAATGTCCACCCCTCCAAGCATATCTAAAGGTCTGTTCCTTGTGCTTTCTCCTATTAACTTGGTAAACTTGGGCATCCTAAGGCAATGTAGCAACTGCCTCATGAACACTGACAATCTTCTCCTCTAACCTCTCAACATGCAGACTTGTGAGAGATGCACTTATATATCCAAATTGGAAGCCATGCACTCTCCAGCCAAGACAGGAATAGCTGGTCAAGAGGAGAGGTCAACACTTGTACCACACCACATGGAACACATAGCCCTCCAGAACACACACCAGCACTGCCTTCACATAAAAAACAAACCACACACCCACCTTCGTGGAGTATTTCAATAAAAATCTACCCAAACAGCAGGGACCTCCAAGGCAGAAACACACTCAACCACCACAACACAACACTAATTATGAGACATATAACTCTCCTAAACAGTGTGCCAATCAACCAAAGCCCCTAAGGCAAAACAGCATGCCCAACACATTAGTCATAGGTGACGTGATAGTGAGGTACACTGATGTCCCACTCACTAGGGTGAATAAGGAGAAAGTAAAAGTCAGCTGTCTGTCAGGTGCCAGGATCCACCACATAACACATGCACTCAGGTCCCTCAACAACAGGTACAAATATGACTCTGTCATTGTACTTGTGGGTGTGAATGACCTGAGATGTACCTCCCTGAAATACATGAAAAGAGACATGGAGGAGCTCTCAGATTATGTGGCCCAGGTGGGTATGACCCTAGCCCTGAGCAGCATCCCACATTCACCCAGAATGATAACACAGTGCAAGCAGAAAATGTCTGATTTCAACAATTGGCTAAGTTTCTGGTGTTATTCTAAGGGGATCCAGTATTTGTCTGCCTGGAATGACATGACTGATAGACCTTGATGCTTTGCCAGACATGGCCTGCATCTGTCACCCCTGGGCTTCAGGATACTGGCCAAGGCTCTTCCTACCCCTATAGTGCCATTTTTAGGCAGTGTTCCAAAGACCAAATTACCACCATAACAGCTACAAAGAAATGCAATCTGAGGGTCATGCTGCTCAATGCTAGAAGTCTAAATCTCAAAATGCACTCACTCAAAGCACTCCTTAAAATGGAGAACATCGACATTTGCGCTGTAACAGAGACCTGGTTCAAGGCAGCAGAAAGCACCCTTGCACTACCAGGCTATAATTCATTTCACACCTTTCAGCTGCAGAACTTCAACTGAAGCTCCAAAGGTGGTGGTGTTTCCATATTCATAAAGAATGTGCACACCTTTAAACTGGTAGCCCAACATAATGTATCTGAGATATTTCAGTTGCAGTTAACATTGAGTAAGACAGCGATTCAGGTCTGCTATAGGTCCCCAACCATGTCGCAAGACTCACACTCCATGTTCCTAAGCACCCTGGAAATATTAGGGTCCAACCTAACACTCTCATATTGGGCAACTTTAACTACCCCTCCATTAACTGGGAAAACTATTCATGTACCAATACACTTGCCCAATGTTTCCTGGAATTCATTAATTCCAATGCCCTGGACCAGCTTGTTCTTACCCTCACTAGAGGTAGCAACATCCTTGACCTGGTCATTACTAACATGGGTGGCCATTGCACTACACCAATAGTCAACTCCTCCCTGGTCAGATCTGACCACAAACTGATCACCTTAGAAATCCACATCCCTTCGACCCTCGCCCCGCCCCCCGCAAAGGTCACCACCATGAAAAACTTCTCCAAAGCTAACATTATGCTCCTAAAAACAGAGGTGGCTAACTTCATGGCACCCATGCAAATGGAGGATAGTTGCATGACCACCAAATCATTATTATTATTTTATTTTTATTTTACATTTGTTAACCGGGAGAGTCCGACTGGATACAAGTCAATTTTCAACGGAGGCCCGGGGAGAAAAGCTCCAAGTACATAACAGACATATGAACATTGTTAATGCAAAAAAAGGAAGATAGTTGAGTTCTAAATACAATATAAAGATACATCACATCTTGGGAAAAAAAAACAACAGCAGCATATAAAAAAAAACATAGGTCAGTTACAAAGCGAGCCTTGTTAAAAGCGTTAAGGATAGTGAGGTAAGAGAAGGGTAAATGATAGTGGTTAATCAGGTTTGGAACAGGGACATTGCCAGAGAGTATTGAGATGGGGTTTAAGCTTTTTTTTGAATTGTAGGAGTGAGGGTTCTGAGGTGAGCATGGTCGGTAGGGAGTTCCACATTTTACCTACAAAGTTTGAGAATAGAGAATCCCCAGCAGAATTATTGGCTTTGGTAGTTTGAGCTAAGATCTTATTGGAGGAGCGTAAAGATTGCAGGTTAATATAGGGGTGAATGATGTTTTGCAGAGTTGGTGTTTTCTCTGGGTGATACAGTATCTGGTGAGCCGTTTTGAGTTGGTTGAAATGGAGTTGGCTGGAAAACTCTAACCACCCTAGTTGCTTCAAGTTAGTGCAGTGGTGCATTCTAAAGGTGGAATTTGTGGCAAATCTAGCTATGTGATTGTAACAAGAAGCAAGTTTGTTAAGGGTTGTCTTGTTTAGGTTTGTAAAGAGGGGAGGCATAGAAAAGAGTTGATAGTAGGTGTGTGCTGGCAATTGTAATTTTAGCGTGAGGAGTGAGAAAGTGTTTTACTTTATAGAGAGAGCCAAGCTTTTTATTGACGGTTTTGATGGTAAGATTGAAATGGGTGTCAAATTTAAGGGAGTTATCAATGGTAACACCTAATAGCTTTGTGTGAGCTTCTGGTGATATAGTGATTCCATTGGAGGATGTAATAGAGAAGGTGGGGAAGAGTCTTGTTAGTGGGTGAGAAAGTAAGTAGTTTTGTTTTGTTGGGGTTGAGAACTAGTTGTCGACTTGAGAACCATTTTTCTATTAGGTTGAAGGTGTCTTGGGTTGAAGCAGTGAGGTCTGCCAGGTTGGAGGCAGTGCTGATGATAGTCGAATCATCTGCATATTGAATGCATGTGGCATGGGGGTGATTGTGGGCAGGTCATTAACAAAGATGGTGAAGAGAAGAGGGCCAAGAATAGATCCTTGGGGAACTCCAAGTGTAACAGGTAGGCATGTAGATAATTTGTCCTGCCATAGAACAGCCTGTTGCCTATTGGACAGGTAGGATTGGAACCATTTCAGCGTGGAATTGCTGAGTGATAGTTTTTAATGTATGGAGGAGTTGAATGTGGTTCACCATATCAAAGGCCTTGGAGAGGTCTAAGAAAAGAGCAGATGATAGTTTATTATTGTTTCTGAAGTTATTGATGGTATTAGAAAAGGATAGTAGGGCTGATGTGGTACTGTGATTTGGCCTGAAGCCATGTTGGGAGTTAGCTAGAATTTTATTTTTGGTGAGGTGTTCCATCAGTTGTTTGTGGACACACTTTTCCATAATTTTGGCCAGGGGTGAGAGTATAGCTATAGGTCTGTAGTTGGTTAGCTCTAGTGAGCTACCACCTTTATGGAGAGGAATAATGTGGGACATTTTCCATATGGAGGGGATGAAGGCTTCTGACAAGGTACGGTTTATGATTATGGAGAGCGGATAGGAAATGGCCTCAGCTGCTTTTTGCAGAAACTCAGCTGGGAGAAGGTCAGCTGCTAGCTTAGTGGGTTTTAGTTTTTTAAGAAGAGATGTTATAAAGGATATGGGTACTGGATCGAAGGTAAATAGATGATCTGATGTAGTTGTAGTATTCTGCTGGCATGGGTAGTGGAGTGGGCTGGTTGTTTGTTTGAATTGTGTGGCCAGGGATTGTATAGTTTCTGTAAAGAAACTATTGAATGTGTTAGCAATGTTTACAGGGCACTGTTGTTTGCAAGTTGTTGGAGTGGGGGTGGTTGCCTGGCCTGGGTGCAGGAGCTTGTTTAAGCCTGCCCAGAATTTTTGTGGATTATTAAGGTGTTTGTGTTAGAGGTGGAGGAAGAAGTTTTTTTTATCATTTAAGATCATTCTTTTAGTTTCATTTCTAAGTTGCCGGAAGGTTTGGTGGGAGTGTGGGTCTTTAGAGGTACGCCATGTGACCCACATCTTGTTTCTAGATAGGATTTTGGATTTTGTTTCCTTGGAGAGCCATGGTGCGGTTTTGGTTTTAGTTCTAATGGACCATATTGGAGCATGGGAATCTAGAATCTTGAGGAAGGTGGTGTTGAAGTAGATAACTGCCTCTTCAAGAGGAAGAGACTTGAGTATTGTCCAGTTGTGGGCTTTAAGTTCAGTTTGAAAAATGGAGGCGTTGAATTTATTATTGTTCCTGATTTTTTTTGTGGTTGTAAGAAGGGGGGTGATTTTCTTGAATTTGATAACATAGGTGAGTAAGTGATCACTCATGTCCTCTGGGTGAGTACCTGCTGAGTACTGGTCAGGATCTTTATTAGTAAGGATCCAGTCCAAGATGCTGTCTTTGTTTTGGGGTTTATCTAGTCTGGTAGGAGTGGATATGAGCTGAGAAAAGCCATGTAGATTTATGCTGCTAGATGGGGAGCTAGATGAGAAGGAATTCCAATCAATGTTGAAGTCACCTAACACTATGGATTCCTGGGGGTGAGTTTGAGTTAACCAGTGGAGAAAGTCCTCTAAGGTTTTGTTATTATTGTTGCCTGGGGGGATGTAAATACATGCTATATTTATGCTTTTATGTTTGTTTGGTTGAAGTTTTACAAGTAGAAGTTCGGCATTGTTTGTTAGGAGGGGTTGTGGAGAGGCAAGGGAGATTTGTAATGTATTTTTGTAGAGTATGGCTACACCGCCACCTTTACGAGTTATTCGGTCTGCTCTTAGTATATCATACCCTGGTGGGATTATCTGTGTGTCTTTCGTACTTGGTTTAAGCCAGGTTTCTGTGAGACATAGTAGGTCTGGGGAACAAGTAGCTAAAAGGGCATGTAGGTTGTGAATCTTATTGTTTACACTTCTGATGTTTAGATGACAGGTCAGAAGAGAGTTAAAGGGTCTAGAGTTTAGATTGAGAAGTGGAGGGGAGGATAGGGTGGAATTACAATTGAGTGGAGGGGAAGGGCCAGGGTTGGGGTGGATATCACCATCTGTGGCTAGTCTGTGATTCAGAGTGGTAATGAATTTGAGGGCTTTGAGTAGAAGTTTGTAGTAATGTTTATCATTTGGCCTAATATTGGTAGGTTTGATAATTACATAGCGTTCGAGTTCTAACAAGGTGGGCGAGTAGGGAGTTGAGTCATGGCCTCTGTTGTTAATTATGGGTGAGGGGTTGGTTTGGTAGCCTGGGTGGTGGAAGCCTATGTAAGACCAGGTTTCATATAGGGTAGCTAGGTAAGGGACAAGTAGGAGGGGAAAAAGAGTTAGTATGATAAGCTTCCTGGGTGGTGTCATATTCCGTTTGATCTTAGAGGGCGGTAGTGAGGTACAGGAAGTTAGTGGACGGTAGGGGGAGTGGTTTGAGGTTATAAAAGTACGAGTACTGGGGGCGGGTGGGAATAGGGGGCAGGGCGGGGAGCGGAGTGAGCACGAGCGAAGCGAGTGCTCGCGGAGCGGGGCTTACACTAAGCCACTAGTGCCACTAGCACTACACTAAGCCACTAGCACCAATGCACTGCAGAAACATGTATACAAATGCATGGATCTTGCCATACCCAATAAAACCAAAATGCTCTCCTCCAAAAAAAGGAAACCAATCTGGTGGTACCCTGCCATAAACAAACTATACAACAGAAGGAGGAAACTGATGTGGAATAAGGTACATTTCCAAGACTGGAAAAACTACCTTATCAGCCTCAACAAAAAGTTGAGATCCCTCATCAAATCCTCTAAAGCTAGCTTTGAAAACAAAATTGCAGCAGATAGTAAAGACAACCACAAGGTCTTCTACAGTTATGTAAAGAATCTCCACAGCAATACCCAGATTTGCTCTGAACTACTGCACAATGGTACCTCCTATACCAAGCCAACAGATATTGCCAATATACTGGCTGACAGATTCAGTGTCAACTTTACCCCTCTTCCCCCCAAATGACCAATTACAATACAAGTAGATTGCCAAGCACCCAATATTACTGCTGCACAAGTTAAAACAGCACTGTCCAATGCCAAGAATACAGATTCTATGGGACCTAACAATATCCCTGGCTATGTTCTACATGAACTACAGAGTGAACTGGCACTTCACCTGTGTGCCCTTTTCAATCACAGTTCACCTCAGACCTTGTCCCTACCAAATGGAGCACTGCTATAGTTATCCTTCTCCACAACGGAGGAGCAACTACAGATCCTGGAAATTATCCCCCTATTAGCCTGACGAGTCTGATATGCAAAGCTATGGAATGCATCATCATGGAACTAATAAACAAGGATATAGGGAATCTCCAAACTCTGGATCCTACACAGTTTGTTTTTTTGAAGGGTAGATCATGCCTGCTCAACTTGGTTGACTTCTTTGAGTCAGTCACCAGAGTTGTGGATGAAGGTAAGGTAGCTCATACAGCCTACCTTGATCTGGCCAAGGCCTTTGATACCATTCGCAACTCAGGAATCATAGAAAAACTCACTAAGCTAGACATCAATCCCTTTGTCACTTGGTGGATTTCAAACTGGCTCACAGATAGAACCCACAGTCTGAAAGTAGCCGACTCCAAGCCAGACTGCAGACCAGTCATGAGTGGAGTCCTACACGGTTTGGTCCTAGGTCCTCTCCTGTTTGGTATCTACTTCTCTGAAGTCCAGGCCAACACAAAGGGATTCTGGCTGACAAAGTTCACAGATGATTGCAAGTTGGAAGCTATTATTAACTCCGCAAGTGATGTTGACATCCTACAGAAAGGCCTCACTGAGACCAACAACTGGTATCAGAACCATGACCTTAAGCTCAATGCCAAAAATTGTGTCGCCATCCCCCTTTGGAAAAAGCCAGACTCTGGGGGGGGGGGATACCTAATCGTACAAGACATATTTTGTTTGAGGCCTCTCAAGCCCAGTAATGGTGCACGTGGACATATATGTTTATGTTATGTTCCCATTGTTATCTACAGATGTATGTATATATATATATATATATATATATATATATATATATATATATATATATATATCTGCTTACATATATATAACTTGCTGTATATATGTAGACATATAGATGTAGACATATATATATCTATAGATGTATGCATTTGTATGTATATATGTTTTTATATATATATATATATATATATATATATATATATATATATATATATATGTGCGCGTGTGTGTGTGTGTGTGTGTGTGTGTGTGTGTGTGTGTGTGTGTGTGTGTGTGTGTGTGTGTGTATGTGTGTACATTTCTGTATTATATCTATATCTACATATATAGATATGGTATATCTATTTAGATAATAATATCTATACAAACACAAATACATGTTGGAATACATTCCCTGTACTGTTGAATGACTGGGCTGGATGATATATTTGTGAAAACATGAGGCTTATTTGTATCTGACATGGCTTAGTGGTAAATCACTTTGGCTATGGTGTGCAGTGTCATGGGTTCAAGCCTTGCAGAGAATATTTATTTTGTTTTTGGGCAGAACAAGGGCCATTGGATACAGAGTGATTAAGGCACTTTTGAGCAGTTGTAAGCGGGTTTGCATGGGTTTGTGTGGAGGTAAGCACTGCTAACTTCTTGTTACAGTTTCTTATACTCAGTTAGCTTCTAAATTGCTTAACCTGTATAGGCATTGCTTACCCCCATGCAAACAGGCTTAAACCCACTCACTGCTGCTTAAAAGTGCTTACTCCCACTTACCCCCATTTTAATTTCTTTAAAAGAAAAGAAAAGAGGCTTGATCAGAAAGTGGTGAAAAAGGAGCACAAAGAAAGAAAGACAGTAGGAAAAAATAGCTAGGGATGTGCAGAAAGGGTGTAGGGAAGGTCCATAGCTGCCCATTTCATCTACAGCAACAGCTGTGCATATACACTGAATTTGGAGGTAGATTTGGACACTCAAACCCCTGAGAGAGGGGTGAGGACAACAGTAATAGGTTGTGATGCCAATTAGACCTGATTACAGTCCAATGGACATGTGTGCAAAATGGAGAGCTATGTATGGGGCGTGATTTTTTTATGGGAACAGATTGCCCTTCTTTTTTAAGTGATTGTGGGATGTTGAGGAGGGGTAGTAGGTATATGTGGGGAGGTAAGTTGGGTAGGTTAACAGACAAGACATACAAGATGCATACAGGGGTGGTATATGGCACATGTGGAGGGTAAAAGCCATGATGGGGAGGGGTGTTGGGAAATTGGAAGCTCATGAGACCTCTAGTGGAAATAGTGGGACTGAGGTCCCCACCCATGGGCAGTCACCACTGCACCTTCACAGACCCAATGGTGGCTGTGCTGGGGACTGAGTCACAGAGCCAGACTGATGCTCTAGTCGCAACATGTGGCCCTCGAGCTGGAGTAGAAGATCACCAAGCTGCTGGTTGAGCTCTCCAAACACCACTACCCGGACCTGGTGACAGGTACCTGTCAGCACCCGCTCCTGGGGGGGGCAAGCCCCATCCCCTGAGGCGGTTACACCCAAAGATGGTGTAGGACCAACGGACAAGGAGGACCTGGGTTGGGCCCCAGATATGCTGGTGCCTGGTGCTACAGTCAGCTGAAGTGGGACAGGTGGGTCTGCTGGGACTGTCCTTCCCAAACGTGCTATAGTGTTTAGATTTTATCATCATATGTGGGTTAGTAATAGTCAACACATTCCAGGGTTAAGTATAAAAGCATGCATAGAAATTCCCATTAACCCTTACACCAGATATGGAACAGTTGTATAGCAAACAGAACACATGCATATATGGGACCACAGTGGTAATAAAAACAGCATGCAGCTAGATTGATGGCATCATGAAACCAATGTTGGAATAATTCAATATAGCACATGCATGGAAACAAATATAAATATTTATTAACCAATATGGCATAATCAGAACATTGGAGGCATTACATACCAGTTGTGGTGGGTATGTAGTTTATTCTTGGAGATATGGTGTGGGGGAGATGTCAGTTAACAACTAGTATATTCCTGTAGTCCACATTACTTTCCTAGTCAGTGCTGTTATCTGTACCTTACAAGTATTACTACACTACCCTATAGCCTTAGTTTGGACAGTGATGTGGCTGTTGTCATTGTTATACATGAACTGGTTTTACCTGCAGTATACACCTCTTACCTGGTATACCTGTGGAGGAAATGTTTGTTAACACTAACTTTTTTCTACACATACTCCCAGATTATAGGTTGATGTTGTGCACATAGCTATCCAACTCTTTCTGCACAGACTCTGGCCATGTCTTGACCACATGCAGGTGTACCGGGACATTTCTAGACTATTGCCCTCTTCAACCTTTATTGACTTGTCACACACATATACATGCTTTCCTACACAGTTATAGTATGTAGCACAGTGTGGGTGACAGTGATATTATTCAGAGAAACTGCAACACTCACTATTCCCTACAATACCAGAGTAAAAATTACCAGTACAGGGTATGAAGGGTTTTATTTCTTGGCACAGTGTTTGTATCCTACATACCTGTGGGAGCAATGATTGTTAGCGCAACCTGATTGTTGTCACACAAAGTTCCAGAGTTCACATTAGTATTATGCACATACATCTCACTCTGTTACTATACACACTCTGGTCACAGCTTAACAATGTGGGAGTGTAGATGGGACATACTTGGCTTATTACTCTCCTTACAGTTTCAGGAGTTGCTACAGTGACAGGTTTGTTCTCATAGATGTTTGACAGTCACTTGTATTCCCTGTTGGTTGGCTAAACATCTGGGATCATCCCGCAGACTTCCCAAGGGGACAAGGGGACAGGCAGCAAATATGGACCCATATACTGGACATCCTGGTCTTATCTGTACAGTTGTGGGGTATGATTCTGTATGCAGCCTACTTCCACTCCCAGGATTCAGACCATGGCTGTACCTGCTACAGTTTAAAGACTGTCCATCAGAGTTGTGTATGCTATATAGATATTGCTGTATATCTCCTATCTGCTTTCTGTCTTATAATTCTCCTGTGCTTTGGCATTCTGATCTTGTATTACAACACTCTTATACAGATATCCTAGACAGTTATATTTTGTAGGACAGTGTGGGCAACAGTGATGACTACTATCTCGTTATTCAGAGCAACTGCATCAATCACAATGCCATACAATACCAGTGTAAACAGTACCAGTACAGGGTAACATTCTTTATTTCTAGGCACAGTGTTCGTATCCGACAGACCTCTGGGAGAACTGTTTGTTAGCACAACCTGAATGTTGCCACACACAGTACCAGATTACATATTACTATTATGCACATACATCTCACTCTGTTACTGTACAAACTTTGGCCACAGCTTGACAACATGGGGGTGTAAATGGGACATATGTGGCTTCTTACTCTCATATGGTTTTGGGGAGTTGCTAGTGTGCCAACTTTGTTCTCATAGATGTGTGTCAATCAGTTGTATTTCCTGTTTGCTGTCTATACATCTGGGATCATCCCACTGATTTCACAGGGGGACAGGTTGACAGGCACCAGATATGGGCAACTTTACTGGACATTCTGGACATATCAGTACAGTTGTGGGGTATGATTCTGTATGCTGACTACTCCCACTGCAAGGATTCAAACCATGACTGTGTAAACTAAAAATATAACAGTTCACATCTCAGTTGCATGTGTTATTCTGGTTTTGTTGTCTGCCTTTTCCCTGTTTTCTGTCTATGTGTCTCTCAGTTGTACTAAATGGCCTCTGGGGATTACACCAGTCATATACAGGCATTCCTACACATTCTATTTATGGTGCACAGTATGGGTAACAGTGCTTAATACAACAGTACTATTACATGATTGCAAATCTACATTAATATATGATACCAGAGTATACACATGCAGTCCAGCAGTTAGAACTTTATTGTCAGACTATTATGCTTTATTTACATACAAACTATATGAGACTCTTCCTGCCATATTCTCCGGTGTATGCAGTACTTGCCTTGAACAATACAGGTTTTATACAGGCAATTAATTTACTAATACTTTTAGTTTTATTTCCTATGACAGTAAATGCATGAGTATTACTGACCTGCTTCATGTTGCAACCTCGAGAGGTGACTGATGTGGGCCTCCTGGTTCGAGGCCTGCTCCATTGCAGCTGTGAGGAACATAAGAGGAATATTTAGCCATACCTATCTATCCATGATATACTTGAGCTGGAAATTATTACACACATAGTGGGATGATACTTACACACAGCTGGGACAACCACTTCTGCTCTAGCCTTTTGGATCCACTGGTCCAAGAGGTCCCCCTTACGCCGCTTCAGGTCGACATAGTGATGCCTGACCAGCTCACCAGTTCTAGGTATGCCAGTGGCACGGGTGAGGTTACAGGCGAGAATGTCCCAGGCCTCCGCCTTTTATTGGGAGCCCTGGTAGTGGCCCTGCAGCAGTCTCTGATTGTGGTCTTTGACAAGGAATCCTGCCATGACTCTGGACTCCTAGATGCACCAGCACTGCACCCGAAAGTGCACACCTTCTCCCCTTCCTGACATGGTGCCTACAAGGGGAAGCTACAACCCATTATGAGATGTATCCCCGCCTCTTAGGTTTAAGTAGAGCCGATTTCCCACGCTTTTCCATAATTGGCCAATTTTGAAAAGGCTAGGCTATGGGCAAACCTGCTTACCTAGGGTTGGCATTGTTTAAAGGGGTATACCACTGGACACACTGAGTTAGCTAGCCTACACATTGCTTACACCTCCTAAGCTGGACTGTGCAATGCTTAGCATTGCTTACATTAGACTTTGCATTATAATTCTTTTTTTGGCATTGATTTATTATTCATTACATCTTATATGTATGCCTGGTATCCATGATTCAGGTGTACATACACTGTATGGGGTCCTTGTGTTTTATTGGGGACATGAACACTCTATTGCAATTACATCTGACTTCTGGCCTTACTGTTGTACTCCGATTCACATATTTATGTTATGTAGTTGGTTAAGGCACATATGTCTGTATACTGATTCCTTTCCCAAGTTCAGTTTGATTTTACTATGGTGAAGACTTGTTTGCTGATACCTCATTCTTCTGTACTTCTATGATGGCTTGGCAGTTAACTACTGTAAATGTAGTGTATAGGGGCTTGGGTTCAAGACCTTCAAGGTTGTTAATTTTGTTGATGGGCAGAACAAGGGCTTTTGGATAGAGAGTGATTAGGGCACTTTTGAGCATTTGTAAGTGGGTTTGCTCGGGTTTATTCGAGGATAAGCAATGCTAATCTCCGGTTACATATGCTTATAGAGAGTTAGCTTCAGAATTGCTTAACTTGTGTGTGCATTGCTTACCCCCACACAAACGGGCTTAAACCCACTTACTAGTGCTTAAATATGCTTACAACTGCTTATTTGTGCTTAAACCTGCTTACTAGTGCTTTATTCATTATGATACTGACACCTCACATGTGCATTTACTGCAGTACTTCAGTTCATAAATATATGTTATTTAGTGGGTTATGCAACATAAATATTAGTCATAATGTGCTTTGCCATGGAAAATGGAATATGCTGCAGTTGGACTCAAACTGGGAATGCCTGCTCATAAAGTGAATGCTTTTCCCACTACACTATTGCTATGCTGTTTTGCTTGTATATATCTTCCTTGTTGTCCTCTTTAGCCATTTAAGCTGCATTAACCATAGCTAAGCGATTGGCACACCCGCACACCTATGGTTAGCTTTAATCAGATTTTTTAAAAAAAATAGGGTTTGTTCATTTTGTTTCTATATAATTGCTGTTGTACATGGGGGGACTATTGGTGGGGATATGCGGACACCTATGAGCGGTCTCGCTCATTTCTTAGCCCTTTCTGCTGTTCTCCATTGCAGGGGCATGTATATTCTGAGAGCTCTGCTCTCAGACACACCCCCTGCAGTCTTACACGCTCCATGTAAGATTAGGAGCTCAGGCAGCGCGCCTCATTAATATGCATGGCACTATGCCATCCTGCTCCTAAACGGCCGCCTCCATGCAGGACTAAGCTAGTCCTGCAAGGGAGAATAGTAAATCCAGGGGTTTATCTCACACAAATGTTGACTAATACACCTTTTAGGACATCTAGGTGCTTTACCTACATAAAATGCTGAACAAGAACATGTTACTAAATAAATAAATAATCCAATCAGAATCACAAGCTATTAACTGATTTATATCAAAAATATAGCTAATATCTACAGAAAAAAATTCCTTAGCCTTACTCATGTACACACACACACACACACACACACACACACACACACACACATATATATATATATATATATATATATATATACACACATATATATATATATATATATATATATATATATATATATATATATACACACACATATATATATATATATATATATATATATATATATATATATATATATATATATATATATATATATATATATACACACACACACACACACACACACACACACACACACACACACAAACACAAAAAGAGCAATGTCCACAAGGGGTACAGCCAGTTAAAAACTTGTGCATCAATATTTTTTGTTTAAATTTAATAGATAAAGCTAAATGCATATGATACCCATTTAGGATGTGCAAAATGGTACATCTCATTCTAGAAACAGATTTACACATATCTGGTTTAACATTAGCCCCACTTCATCATCCATCAAAATATACCAATATTGTTAATCAACCCTAGGAAATAAGATATAGTATAACCAAACATTATGATCATACAGTTATTAACATGACTGGCAAATTGTTGAGTTACATAACATAGTAATTTACCTCATTTCTTTCCATAGGCGCTTTTTTAAATTCAATATAACCTTCTTCTTCTAACATCTCAGTATAAACCTATGCATCATATCATTTGCCTATATTCCAGAATCATCATTTTGAGAACAAATGCGTCTAATTCATAAAAACTGTGACTTAGATATATTTTCAATAATATGTGAAGGATGATTACAGATAGCATTCAATCATGATTTTTTATTTAAAGCTTTCATATACAGAGAAGTCTCAACAGTTCCATCATTTATTCTGATTATCATCACATCCACAAATGTTATACTGTGCTGATTATAGTTAGCACTGAATGCAAGACCCTCAGCTGGATTCACAAATGCTTAATTTCTGCGCAGGAGCAGTGTAGCCACTCCTGCATGGAATATGGCCTCCAAGCGATCCAGGAACATGGCGTATTGACGTGCATGAGCGAGCCATCACTGACACTAATTACCTCAATTGCTGGTGAAAACCATGCAAATGAGGAAAAATAGCGATCCAGGAAGCAGGTAGGTAACGGTGCAGGAACAGTCTAAGCTGCAGAAATGTATTTGGCTACTAGCAGAATACATTTCTGCAAAAATAAAAATGGAGCCATGACAGTTCCAATAAAAATATGTGCCCTAATCTGTAGGCATGACAATGGCAAATATATGACAATTGGCATGTTAAAGTGTTTAATTTTTTAAAAATAAAAGTTTATTTTTTTGGCCGATCTCGGCCGTTTAAGAATAGGGAAGCGCTGCACAAATGGGATTATGGGGAAAATTAAACAAAAGTTGAAAAGTCCATTTTAAGGGAAACTTGCATTTTGCCATTATACTCATGGGCAAGTGGAATCAAAACAATGGCAGGGAACAGTGGTTGCTAAGGAGGAAGGCTCTTTTGTGGTGCAGTAACTAGGGATTAAGGCAGTGGGGTATGTTAATGAGGGGACTTATACTGAATCACAAAATTTGTTTAAGTGTCACACTGCACCTACCCGTGTAGGTGCTGTAACACCATTGTGTAGGCAGGAGGAGCAACTAACATGAAAAGGGGGTGTGTCATGCTTGCTGTAAGCACATTAGAGCTCCGTTGCCCATGTTTGTGCTTAGGTAAGCCCAGCTAAGAGAGGTTGTGTGTCTGAGGCTGTGTACTCTTATTCCATGAACTGAGGAGCATATTCACGCCCAGGGGAAGGAAATTTCTTGCTGTTTACACTAGCTAAATGAGTATGCATGGTGTGTCAGGGCTTAAACAGGAAGGATATAGGAAAAAAGAAAGGAAATAGCATAACAAGGGAAACACAGTACAAATCAGCAATATGGGATGCTGCAACTCACAATGGGCCAGTGAAAGCACTCAGTAATACAGTTGGCAGGTGGCTGCATAGCTGAAAATGTGAGGAGATGTAAATAAAATAAAGGGCAACAGCACAATAAAGGAGAAATGAAGTAGAAATTACTAATATGGGACTCTTGCAACTCCCAATGGGCCATGCAAAGCACACAATAATACAGCTGTCAGGTGGCTGCACAGCTGAAAATGGGAGGTGATGTAAGTGAAAAATAATTAAAAAAGGGCAACAGCAGAATAAATGCAATCATGCACAAATTATCACTAATTGCTCTAACACAGTGTCCAAAGCAAAGCCATGAGTAATATAGGTGGCAGCTGGAATGTATCATAATCAGCCAATCATACAGTCAGCATCTGCAGCACAACAATATAAAGTATGGAAACACCTTACAGTCTGTTTTTTTTCCCCACAAACTCTGCACCATTGATGTATACATGAGGGGGACTTTTAACTGGAAAAATGTTATGGGCTGCCATTGTTTTGATCCATCAGTATGTGCTAGAGGCTGACGGTGGAGAGCAGGATAATGCTGACAGCCACCATAGAACAAGGAGGAGAAGAGTGTTCAGACTCAGGGTAACCTACCAGTGTTACATGATCTGGAGATAGTAGAGCACTACAGGATGGACAGAGACATACTTCAGCAAATCACTGAGCTGTGCCAGCCTCAACTCAGAGCTAGAACCAACAGAGGGGAAACCATCCCAGTGGATAACAAGGTGTAAGCCTTAAGAATTCTAGATGCAGGTACTTTCCAAAGACCTACTGGGGACATCATGGGGGTCTCACAGGAATCTGTATCCAGGGTACTCCACCAGTTCCTGGATGCCATGCTACCACATGCCGGTGAGCACATTTACTTCCCCAACACCTGTGAGGAGAGGATAGCAATATGCGTCTCTTCCACCATGTAGCACAATACCCAGAGGTACTGGGTGCCATAAACTGAATGCACATCCACATCAAAGCACCACCTGGTGAACAGGGTAGGGACTACATAAACTGCAAGGGCTTCCCCTCCATCAACTGCCAGGTTGTGTGCAATGCCCATGGCATTATCATGAATGTGTTTGCTAGCAACCCTGGAAGCTATTATGACTCCCACATCTGGCATTTGTCCCAGCTGTACCAGGCATTTGCCAGTGGGGGAATCCCATATGGCCATCTGGTGGGGGATGCTGGCTATGCACTTGAGCCATGGATGATGACATCCATCAGAAATGCACAAACACACACACCCACACAAGAATGCCATAATGAGGCACATGCACAAACCAGGATCATTATAGAGCATGTGTTTGGGATGCTCAAGTCATGGTTCCACTGCATTGACATATCTGGTGGACCCTTGCAGTACTCTCCAGTCACATGTGCACACGTTCATAGTATGTGTCAGGCTACACAATATGATCCTGTGGAAAAAGCTGCAGCAGAAACAGCATGGGGAAGGGCCACACAGCCCACTACCATTGCCAAGGTCCCCACAGGCACAGAGGGACTCACACGAGGAGGCCCCTGAGCCTGCTCCTGTAGGCAGATGGATGTGTGCCCAGTATGCCACTCCTTGGCAAAGAGGCAATGCATAGCACACACACTGACACTTTAGGGACCCCAGGGACTGACACCTCTCTCTGACTCACAAACACATAGTAAAATGGATGACACACACATCACATTACCTGTAACTTACCATGTATAGGCAGTGTACTGTATACATCCAACATAGGCAGCCCTCAAGCACCATCCTCACAACTGCTGCAAGCACAAGGTAAGTCAGTCTTCTTCATATCTATGGTAATGCTGCAACATGCAATGGAATGGGGTGGCCCACTGGGATAGCAGCACACAACTGACACCTATGTAGGACACCAGATAATGTCTGGCACTAGGTGGTGCTTTGATATGGATGTGCATTCAGTTTATGGCACCCAGTACCTCTGGGTATGGTGCTACGTGGTGGAAGAGGCGCATATTGCTATCCTCTCCTCACAGGTGCTGGAGAAGTATGCAGTAGTACCCAAGGTGGATGCTACTGCAGTATATGTGTGGGGACAATTAAATGAGTGGTCATAGGTCAAAGGCATGAATATAAGGGTGGGGGTCCCATAACCACCCCTCACACCCACACAGCAAGTCAGCTGTAGAAAACCACAGGGAAATGTCTGGCATAGGCACACAAATGAAAGCAATGTTGAATTAACCCCCCACAGACTCACACAGTGATAGTACAGCAGAACTTGCAGTTGCAGTAAGGCTATGAAAGGTAAGAAGTCTGAAACTCAAATGTATGATAGTACAATCTGACCTGGGCTCTTTACTGTTATGCCTCCAGTCCTCAAGAGAGGGCACAATATTATGGTAAATAGAACCAAAATGTAAAGCAAATATCAGCACAGTCTGTGCAAATGTGTACAGTTGACAGGTGTGCCCTCCCATATACCCACACAAATGCAGTAACATATATGTTTGCATGGAAATAGCAGCATAGCACACATTGGCAGGGCTGTATCAATACACATGAAAACATGTTGCATGTCCACAATATGCAGGGGTCAATGAGATATGTGTATGTGTGGTTAATACTGCCTGGATCTGGCAAGCACATTCTCCTGGCAGTCATCTTGTACTGCCTTAGATACAGTGCTGCCTTTGACAGGGCCATGTGCAGATAACTGCAGTGCCAACTGTTATGCATGTCAGTGACATCCACTGCTCTAACACTGATATATCTGGAAGAAACAGTGCTATGTGAAATATACTACACATATTAGTGACATCTTGAAAGATGTGTAGCAGAAGTGCCAAAGCTTTTGTGAATATAAGTGCTTTGTGGTATTGTTGTCAGTGGTCATTCTCAATAATCCTTTTTCTTATGTTTGATTTTACAAATAATAGACATGCCTGCGCAGTTGAATGCACTTTGTAAGCACACCCATAACTCCCAACATCTGACAGCAAGATGTCTGGACAAGGGCAGGAATAAAAATGGAACAAAGGCACAGTGATAGGCATGTGTTGTAAATTCACCCTTACATACTGAAAAAGTTGGTAGCGTGAGGGATTTGCAGTAGCGGGAATGGTCTGAAGGTTATATATTCTGAAACAGTAATGTCTGTATTATTTTGTAACATCACACTTCAATTATATGTAACTAACTTGCCATAAAAACACAAGTTTATGTAGAAAGGATGAAACCTCTAGGTAAACACCTGGACATCCTGCTAAAAAATTTACAGGTCAGAGGTATGCACACACAAGGATATGACATGTCAGGTTAGAAAAATACCACACAAGCAGGAGATCCACAGCCAGTATATCACCAGGTTGCTGGACTGTTTACACAGCTGTGTATCATTACTACACTGTCTGTAACCACACCTCACAAATGGCCTTGTTGGGCAAGAATTTATATAGCTGCCATCATAATATTGGTCTATACATCATATAACTAGCATTCCTCTGGTAAAGCACTGTGATGGTCTGAGGATGTCTGGCACTAGGTAAAGACACAATGCATTGCAGTTTCAGACTACATCTATGTCAGAAAATGTCTGCTAAACAAAACAAGTACCCAGAGGAAAGTCATGTGTACTCCTAAGAGGTATGGCTGTAGCACACAAAACCCAGCACACAAAACCCTGGACTGGAGTACACCTATATCTGGAATGGAATCCCACCCTTACTATAGAATTTCACACTGGGCATGCTCCTACACTAAGAGAATCACAGGACATGTTGGAACCCACATCGGAATATATGACTATATTGTGCATATATCTCCATGCAGACAGACAGCTATGTATACCTCAACTGTCCCCACACACATACACACACACACACACACACACACACACACACACACACACATACACACACACACACACACACACACACACACACACACACATGCACATACATTAGACCAGATTATCCTGAGCTAGCTGTAGGTGGTCCATATGTGATACAACTGCATCTATTGAGTGAGATACAAAGACATACATTTGCAGGCATTGTTTTCTGTGTTATAATCTGTTCGGAAACTGGTCCCCCACCACATTGCTGTGGTGTTCTTAAAGTTGGTAAAACTGGTCTAATAGCTTTTGTGTTATCTGATAGTTTCAAGGCTTGCTGATTTAAAAATAGACCCTGTTTGTAAATTTCTGCATACCATTTAGAATCTACTTGTGTTCTGACTGAAGAGTGCTTCTCAAACAAACTGATAAGTATATTTTTGGCACTTTAATTTTTCAGAGTTCTGCACTGTCTTCATTTTTGCTTGACTGAATTATATATATTTGCTGGCATTTTCTGTTTTCTGATCTGTTCTGAAATTGGTTTTCTCCCTCCCACCCACTCTGTTCCTGTGATGTTGTTATAGTTGGTGGCTTTGCAGTTGCCCGCCCCTAGTGTAAATTTGATCTGGGTCACGCCTCCCAATCTAATGTTCATTCTACCTAATACAGAGAGAACATTTGAGAAGGCCAACCCACTTAGGTTCTTAACCTTGAATTATCTTCTGCTCCTCCTTTCTCCCTTTGCACTTTACTAAAAAATCTCTTTAACTGGTCAGAGTTGAATAAAACAGCAAATTATTTCAGTTTAGAATACATTTTGAAAAAAATGCATTTATTTAAACTGTATTTGCTTTAACACTGCTACACACTCAAGTGTGCTGGCTTGAACTGCACTTACAATTGTTTTAGTACTGTTTTAGGTTCTTTCTGAAAAAAAAAAATTCTAAGCTTGTTTCCTGCCTTTTCTGAAATGAGTCTAGTCCAGCTACAGATTTGCTGTTTGTAAGCTTCTGAGCTTTTAAACCAGAAAATTGAAAGAGATGAAAAAACTGCCCAGTCAATAAACTATAATTTCTTAACCAAAAAACACTCCTCTTGTGGTAGATAGCCTACTAATGCTTACCACTCACACAAGAGTGGTTTCTGGCCCAGAAATTGTAGCTTATTGGCTGTCTGGGCAGTATTTCCATCTCTTTCAACTTTCTGGTTTAAAGGCTATCATTTGCGCTTGTTTCCCGCCTTTCCTGTAACTAGTCTAGTCTAGATACAGATTTGCTGTATCCAGGACTGTTTGTAAGCTTCTGAGAGGTGCCAGAGTCTGTTATTCAATTTTTCCCTTAGATATGCTAGTTCTCTCCTCCCCTACACTTTTACTAGCTTATTAGTTTAGCACTTTACCAGACTTGTTGTAGGAATTATTGAAGTACACAAAAGTGCTACTAGCACTAAACATTCTACAGGGAAATAGCTCCAGTACATATTATTAATTCCCACTCCTCCAAGCATATCTAAAGGTCTGTTCCTTGTGCTTTCTCCTATTAACCTGGTGAACTTGGGCATCCTGAGGCAATGTAGCAACTGCCTCATGTATACTGACAATCCTCTCCTCTTACCTCTCAACATGCAGACTTGTGAGAGATGCACTTATACATCCAAATTGGAAGCCATGCACTCCCCAGTCAAGACAGGGATAGCTGGTCAAGAGGAGAAGGTCAACACTTGCACCACACCACATGGAACACATAGACCTCCAGAACACACAACAGCACTGCCTTCACATAAAAACACAAACCACACACCCACCTTCGCAAAGTCTCTCAATAAAAATCTACCTAAACAGCAGGGACCTCCAAGGCAGAAATACACTCAACCACCACAACACAACACTAATTATGACACATATAACTCTCCTAAACAGTGTGCTGCTCAACCAAAGCCCCTAAGGCAAAACAACATGTCCAACACATTAGTCATAGTTGACTTGATTGTGAGGCACACTGATGTCCCACACACTAGGCTGAATAAGGAGAAAGTAACAGTCAGCTGTCTGTCAGGTGCCAGGATCCACCACATAACACATGCACTCAGGTCCCTCAACAACAGGTACAAATATGACTCTGTCATTGTACACGTGGGTGTGAATGACCTGAGATGTACCTCCCTGGACTACATGAAAAGAGACATAGAGGAGCTCTCAGATTATGTAGCCCAGGTGGGTATGACCCTAGCCCTGAGCAGCATTCCACCATCACCCAGAATAATACCACAGTGCAAGCAGAAAATGTCTGATTTCAACAATTGGCTAAGTTTCTGGGATCATTCTAAGGGGATCCAGTATCTGTCTGCCTGGGATGACATGATTGATAGACCTCAATGCTTTGCCAGAGATGGCCTGCATCTGTCACCCCTTGGCTTTCGGATACTGGCCAAGGCTCTTCCTACCCCTATAGTGCCTTTTTTAGGCAGTGTTCCAAAGACCAAATTACCACCTTAACAGCTACAAACAAATGCAATCTGAGGGTCATGCTGCTCAATGCTAGAAATCTAAATCTCAAAATGCACTGGTTCAAAGCACTCCTTAAAATGGAGAACATCGACATTTGTGCTGTAACAGAGACCTGGTTCAAGGCAGCAGAAAGCACCCCTGCACTACCAGGCTATAATTCATTCCACACCTTTTGGCTGCAGAACTTCGACCGAAGCTCCAAAGGTAGTGGTGTTTCCATATTCATAAAGAATGTGCACACCTCTAAACTGGTAGCCCAACATAATGTATCTGAGATACTTCAGCTGCAGTTAACATTGAGTAAGACAGTGATTCAGGTCGTAGCCTGCTATAGGTCCCCAACCATGTCCCAAGACTCACATTCCATGTTCCTAAGCACCCTGGGAATATTAGGGTCCAACCTAACACTCTCATATTGGGCAACTTCAACTACCCCACCATTGACTGGGAAAACTACTCATGTACCAATACACTTGCCCAGTGTTTCCTGGAATTCATTAATTCCAATGCCCTGGACCAGCTTGTTCTTACCCCCACTGGAGGTAGCAACATCCTTGACCTGGTCATGACTAACATGGGCGACCGTTGCTCTGCACCAATAGTCAACTCCTCCCTGGTCAGATCTGACCACAAACTGATCACCTTAGAAATCCACATCCCTTCGACCTCCCCCCCCCCCCGCAAAGGTCACCACCATGAAAAACTTCTCCAAAGCTAATATTGTGCTCCTAAAAACAGAGGTGGGTAACTTCACGGCACCCATGCAAATGGAGGATAGTTGCATGACTGTCGAATCATACACCAATGCACTGTACGAACACGTATACAAATGCCTGGATCTTGCCATACTCAATAGAACCAAAATGCTCTCCTCCAAAAAAAAAAGGAAAACAATCTGGTGGTCCCCTGCCATAAACAAACTACACAACAGAAGGAGGAAACTGATGTGGAATAAGGTAAATTTCCAAGACTGGAAAAACTCCCTTATCAGCCTCAACAAAAAGTTGAGATCCCTCATCAAATTGTCTAAAGCTAGCTATGAAAACAAAATTGTAGCAGATAGTAAAGACAGCCACAAGGTCTTCTACAGTTATGTAAAGACTCTCCACAGCAATACCCAGATTTTCTCTGAACTACAGCACAATGGTACCTCCTATACCAAGCCAACAGATATTGCCAATATACTGTCTGACAGATTCAGTGTCAACCTTACCCCTCTTCGCCCAAAGGACCAATCACAATACCAGTAGGTTGCCAAGCACCCAATATTACTGCTGCACAGATTAAAACAGCACTGTCCAATGCCAAGAATACAGATTCTATGGGACCTGACAATATCCCTGGCTGAGTTCAACTTGAACTACAGAGTGAACTGGAACTTCATCTGTGTGCCCTTTTCAATCACAGTTAACCTCAGGCCCTGTCCCTACCAAATGGAGCACTGCTGCATATATCCTTCTCCACAATGGAGGAGCAACTACAAACCCTGGAAACTATCCGCCAATTAGCCTGATGAGTCTGATATGCAAAGCTATGGAATGCATCATCATAGGCCTAATAGACAAGGATATAGGGAATCTCCAAACTCTGGATCCTACACAGTTTGGTTTTGTGAAGGGTAGACCATGCCTGCTCAACTTGGTCAAATTCTTTGAGTCAGTCACCAGAGTTGTGGATGAAGGCAAAGTGGTTCATACAGCCTACCTTGATCTGGCCAAGGCCTTTGATACCATTCGCAACTCAGGATTCATAGAAAAACTCACTAAGCTAGGCATCAATCCCTTTATCACTTGGTGGGTTGCAAACTGGCTCACAGATAGAACCCACAGTCTGAAAGTAGCTGACTCCAAGTCAGACTGCAGACCAGTCATGAGTGGAGTCCTACAGGGTTCAGTCCTGGGTCCTCTCCTGTTTGGTATCTACTTCTCTGAAGTCCAGGCCAACATGAAGTGACTCTGGCTGACAAAGTTCACAGATGATTGCAAGTTCGGAGCTATTATTAACTCTGCAAGTCATGTTGACATCCTACAGAAAGGCCTCACTGAGACCAACGACTGGTGTCAGAAGCATGGCCTTAAGCTCAATGCCAAAAAATGTGTCGTCATCCCCCTTGGGAAAAACCCAGACTCTGGGGGGGATACCTAATCGTACAAGACATATATTGTTTGAGGCCTCTCAACCCCAGTCACGGTGCATGTGGACATATATGTTTATGCTATGTTCCGATTGTTATCTACAGATGTATGTCCATATATACCTATATAGATATATATATAGATATATATCTGCTTACATATATATAACTTGCTGTATATATGTAGACATATAGATGTAGACATATATATCTATAGATGTATGCATTTGTATGTATATATGTTTATATTTATATTTATATATATATATATATATATATATATATATGTGTGTGTGTGTGTGTGTGTGTGTGTGTGTGTGTGTGTATATATATATATATATATTTCTGTATTATATCTGTATTTACATATATAGATATGTTATATCTATTTAGATAATAATATCTATACACACCGAATACATGTTGGAATACATTCCCTGTACTGTTGAATGACTGGGCTGGATGATATATTTGTGAAAACATGAGGCTTATGTGTATCTGGCATGACTTAGTGGTAAATCGCTATTGTGTGCAGTGTACTGTGTTCAAGCCATGCAGAGAATATTTATTTTGTTGCTGGGCAGAACAAGGGCCACTAGATACAGAGTGATTAAGGCACTTCTGAGCAGTTGTAAGTGGGTTTGCGTGGAGGCAAGCACTGCTAACGTCCCGTTACAGTTCCTTATACTCACTTAGCTTCTAAATTTCTTAACCTGTGTAGGCATTGCTTACCCCCATGCAAACAGGTTTAAACCCACTTACTGTTGCTTAAAAGTGCTTACTCCCACTTACCCCTGCGTTAATTTCTTTAAAAGAAAAGAAAAGAGGGTTGCTAGGAAAGTGGTGAAAAAGGAGCACAAAGAAAGAAAGACAGTAGGAAAAATAGCTAGGGATGTGCAGGAAGGGTGTAGGGAAGGTCCATAGCTGCCCATTTCATCTACAGCAACAGTTGTGCATATACACTGAATTTGGAGGTAGATTTGGACACTCAAGCCCCTGAGAGAGGGGTGTGATCAGCAATAATATATTCTGATGCCAATTAGACCTGATTACAGTCCAGTGGACATGTGTGCAAAATGGACAGCTATGTATGGGGCGTGATTTTTTATGGGAACAGATTGCCCCCCTTTTTTTTTTAAAGTGATTGTGGGATGTTGGGGAGAGGTAGTAGGTATATGTGGGGTGGTAGGTTGGGTAGGTTAACAGACAAGACATACAAGATGCATACAGGGGTGGTATATGGCACATGTGGGGGATAAAAACCTTGATGGGGAGGGGTGTTGGGAAATTGGAAGCCCATGAGCCCCCTAGTGGAAACAGTGGGACTGAGGTCCCCACCCATGGGCAGTCACCACTGCACCTTCACAGACCCAATGGTGGTTGTGCTGGGGGCTCAGTCACAGATGTAAACCACCAACGACCAGCAAAAAACGATAGTGAACACACAGTAATGAAGAAATAATGATTATTTATTTATAATTCCTTTAAATCCAGACCAGTTTCGACTATTCAGCCTTTATCAATGAATACAATAAAGTTTTTTTGAATGAAATGAAGCAGCCTGCATTTATACTAGTCTCTGATTACCTGGAAGCAATATTACAGCACCACCCAGTGGCTGGAGTAACAAAGTGCATGTTCCATTCTTGACTGAAGCATATGACCAGTGACATAAAAATGCCAGAGGTGTAGATATTAAGTCATATTTTTAAAGATAAAAATCAAAGCTCTGGAAGTAAGCCATTATATGACATACATATTACAAGGTAATAGACCAATACCATAGTCACTATTTGTGAATGCATATCATAGTGTAAAAAAGCAGAAAATATATACCACTAGTATATATATATATATATATATATATTGAAGGGTGATAACCACAAGTTCAAAAGAACTGAATAATAATGAACCAAGTACTGATCGTATAATATATTACAAAATAAGGCAAAAAGAGTATAGTGGCCTCATTCTCAGCTATATTATAGATTATAATAAATTGAAATAATATGCTTGTAGATAATACAATTTCAACATTGTAATTGTACAATACTCAATGTTTAACGCCAACATACCAGATACGAATACCAAACCATACATATACATATTTGTATCCTGAACAATTTTTTATCATGCTTTATAGAGTATAATATGAGTGTTGGTAGGCCTAACCATCATTGAATGGTTCATACTAATTCTTGATCTATATGAATGTTTGTTGTTGTAACCATGATTATGAAATCCTCCAGTGTTCAGTGAAACTCACAGATGGTCATTCAGACCTGGGGGGAATAAACATCCAAGGTTGGTTATCCAATATTGTTCCTTGTGGTTTAAAATGGTGTGCCAACCCTGTTGGTTGTTCCTATCTCCCTGAATTTTGTCAATGATCATGAACATAAACTGGGCATTGGGATGTTGTATCGTGTGTCTGTATAAAGCATTTGTTTCTTTTTTGTTCCTCATGTCACTACGATGTTCTGTCATCCTTATTCTAAGAGACCTAGAGGTTTGACCAACATAAAAAGCTTTACATTGGCAGGTAGCTAAGTAAATAACCGATGTACTGCTGCAGTTACCAAACACCCTGGTTTTAAATACCCGATTGGTGTTGGCACTGGTGAATTCTTTTAGTGTACTAACTTGTAAAAAGGAGCAGCAGTGACCACATGGAAAAGTACCAATTAGTTTATCACCACTGATAGTGGTCTGATGATATATCGCACCTCCCCCTTCTCTGTTTTTGTAATGTGAAAATAGCCCTCCCAAATTCTTGCCTCTTCTGTATGACATTTGACATTGAGGGCCTAGTATTGACCTTAAAGTGTCATTAGCCAAAATAATTTTCCAGTTGCAATTAAGTATATCCCTGACAATAGGTTGGTTCCTGCCATATGTGGTGACAAATCTCAAGATAGAATCCTGATGAGCATGCTCTGATTTTTTGTATTGTAACAATGTTCTCCTGTCTATGGTTTTGCTCCATGAACTAGCTTGATATATATCTATGTCTCTATATCCTCTGTCCTGAAATCTACGATATAAATCAAGTCTGGCATGTTCAAATTCATCATGAGATGAACAAATGTGTCTGATACACATAAATTGAGACTTAGGGATGTTGCGGATGGTGTGGTTCGGGTGCATACTGGAGGCGTGTAACAAGGTATTGTATTGAGGGTATTTTCTAAATGTTTTGGTACTTAGAGTATCATCTGCGTTACGGTAAACAGTAACATCCAAAAAATCTATGGTACTCCTGTTACATGTAACCGTAAACTCAATACCCCAAATGTTACCATTCAGGTACTCCATAAATTCCTTTAGATATGCTTCATCTGTCTTCCACACCATCCAGCAATCATCCAAATATCGTCGCCAGATATCGATTTCCACCATGTAAATATTGTGTGAGTTGTCATATATCATACATTCTTCAAAATAGGCCATGAATAAGTCAGCATAAATGGGTGCAAAGGAAGCTCCCATTGCTGTCCCTTGTAGCTGCCAAAAGCATTCTCCGTGGAAATAAAAGACATTTTGTTTAATACATGTTCCGCCATGCAGACAAGTAAGGTGTTGAAGCCCGGAGGATATAAGTTTGTTCTCTCAAGCCAGTATTGCAGGGATTGTAATCCCGCCCAGTGTGGAATACTTGTGTATAAAGATTTAACATCCAACGTGCACATTAGCCAGTCTGGTTCTAGCTGTGTATCCTCCAAAATTTGTAAAAAGTGCGTGGTGTCCTGTAGTCGGGCCCTAACTGATGTTAAAAGGGGTTTGAGATACTGTGTTAGAAATGCTGATAGTGGTTCCGTCAAGGACCCTATCCCTGAAACAATGGGTCTACCTGGGGGTTTTGAAATGGATTTATGTATTTTTGGGAGAAGATACAAGATTTGTTTCTGTGGGTCTTTTACAGTAAGATGTTTAACAGTATTTTTTGTTATGATACCCTCATCCTCAGCTAGTTTCAGAAAAGAGTCTATTTCTTTTTTAAAAACCCCAGTCGGGTCAATGTACATTTGCATATAACATCTAGTATCAGCTAACTGTCTTTTCCCCTCATCAAGGTATTCCCCAGTGTTCATAACCACCACAGCACCACCCTTGTCTGCAGGTAGAATGGCAATGTCGCGATTATGCTTTAATTCCTCCAAGGCTGCCTTTTCCATGGGTGACATATTCTGGCCCAGAATGTATGATTCATTATGATGAAAATGTAAATCCCTGAGAACAGATTGTTGGAAAATAGAGACATGTTTGTTCATGGGCGGTTGAAAGTCTGATTTCAAAAATTTGAAATCAAGTGATCTTTGGGAGGTGTCTGAAAAGAATAATTTCAAATTCAGGTTACGACAGAAAGACAAAACATCCTTAACAATGCTATGTTCATTAATACAAAAACTAGGAATAAAACCAAGTCCTTTATTAAGTAGTTTAGTTTTACATCTGTCAGTTGAACATTAGAAAGGTTCAAAACATTATGAAACTCAAATTCCGTCAATTCAACATTGTTTGTAACAGCCCTTCCATGGAATTGGATCTTATTCCTATATTTGTGCTTGCGACCCCCTCGTCGCTTGTTTGTATGTCTAAAGGGTACTGGACATTAGTTTTTTTGCTTCTGGGTGATTCTCGACAGTTATTACAGTCATTGTCTGTGCAAGATGAGTCATCCACCTGAGGTACTAGCTAAAGTCTTGTCAGAGGATTTTAGAATAGACCTAGGCCTTTTCTTGGGTTTGTTTCCTGATGTTTTTTGACCAAAATCATAGAATCTCACAGTTTTTAATGTATCAAAAGGACGGCCCCTTTGGTAATCGGTACAGTCCTTATTGAACTTACGTATTTTCCTATCTTTAATTAGTTGGTCAAAATTAGCCAGATCTTTGGATAATTTACTAACCAAAGTGGCATATGTTGGTTGTGATTCATATTTCTTACATTCTTCACATGAAGCTTTTACTTCCATTAAACAAATGTCCACCATTCTGTCATAATAGGATGCAAGGATCTTGACAAAAGTCATTGATGATTGATGGAGAGCTTGGTTCCATTCTTTGGTCAGCCTGTCCTCCGACCTACTGACCAAAGGCTGTAACTTAACTCTAAGTCCTCTTGGTGTGATATCCTTATTAATATATGCCTTAAAATGTCTGAGGTGCCATATATTGGCACGTACGTTTTTAAGATCCTTGTTGAATTGGTTGAAGGCCATTTCACAGCCATTGTTAATGTTAATATTTGAGCCACTCGGATTACTGCTTGACATGTTATTCATACCAAACACCCCAATATCATGTCGATCAGCACATAATCCCACTAGTAGTTGCTCCAAATCCATTTTTCCAATGTATTTATGAATTTTGACCAACTAGAAACCAAATCTGTTTCAATCAATATGTCCAAATTAGTAATAGTTCAACAGGGACTGCACTGAGAACCTAGGTGTCAATAAAAAATATATAAATATTTTTCACCAGTTAAACTATAATATATTTGGTCAAAGAACATCACTTAGAAAAAACCTTGCTCATGAACCCTGACATCCACACTTGTCTATATATGTGTCTATCAGTATATCTGTATTATGCTTGGCACATATATATTTGTGAACACAATATATACTTTATATTCAAAATGCAATGCTGAAAAGGCTTGTAGTTCTTGTTAAAGAATATACAAAGATGTATTATTATTTGTCACATATCTGGCAATAAAACTTTTGAAACCCCTTAGCACATATTGCCTTTGCCAAAGATTTCAACACTGGGTTGCCCTCGTAGTACATGTAGCAACCTAGTCCAACTGTGAACTGACAATACAATTTTCAAGCGGTGGTTTAGCACACATAAAACAATTACAACACATATAGTTGTTCATACACAAGATAAAAATAAAAATAAAGGTGTTATTCCCTCCTACACTTACATTAAGCTGTTATAAATATGATTCACTTGTCATTGACCCAAGTCAACTGTACTGTTATGGATCAATTCCTGTTGTTATATATCCTAGACCAACTATGGCATAAATAGTTTGTCAATATACATGCATACTAAGTAACTGTGGTGAATGAGACACTTCAATATGATATCAAATTCTGTAACAAAGAATGTATCCCACTTGGTTGACAAACTTATCCCAACATATAGCTGATGTTATTGTATGTATATCAGATATTTAAAGAATATAGCATTTAGAGTCAACCATTCACTAATACATTTCGAGATCAAATAAATCTCAAAAGTTAAAGTCAATATGATGTTTTCACCAGTTCTAATCCATCAACGATAGTCCAAATGCCTTCCATTAATTTCTGATTTATCAGCCTGTAATCCACCAGTATTGCCGACCTCTAACAGCACAAATGCAAAAAAGATTGCGAAATGTACAAAAATGGTTAATATATAATGAAGCTGAAAATTTAGATTTATGTCCTGCCACTAGTCACAGTACCCGAGTTATTCCTGTTGTTCCTGGGTTTATAGGCTTCTGATCCATAAAATGTTGAATGCCATGGATGAATCTCTGAACACCAATTTGCACAGAAAGGAGTTGTTAAACAGATGCCACAAAGTAGTAGAATGAACCACCATACATGATTTTAGGCCCCCAAGCTTATCCGCATGTAAACCAAAGCAATTCCAAGGTAATTCTTCCCTGGTCAAAATGTTAATTCCCCATCCACTTTGAACTAAACTATTCACCAACGTGGTAAGTGCTGGACAAGAAATATGACATCCACTGCTTCACGACCAGAAAGTGACTAAAAAATATACCAAGATGTTGCAAAAAAACAGCTGCCAACACAGAAATGCTGTGTCACTATCGAGAACCACCAGCGAAGCCAAAAACGTCAGCAAACAACTATACGCTCCGCAAGGATGGCATGCAGGGTCAAGCCAACAATGTAAACCACCAACGACCAGCAAAAAACGATAGTGAACATGCAGTAATAAAGAAATAATGATTATTTATTTATAATTCCTTCAAATCCAGACCGGTTTTGGCTATTCAGCCTTTATCAATGAATACAATAAAGTTTTTTTGAATGAAATGAAGCAGCCTGCATTTATACTAGTCTCTGATTACCTGGAAGCAATATTACAGCACCACCCAGTGGCTGGAGTAACAAAGTGCATGTTCCATTCTTGATTGAAGCATATGACCAGTGACATAAAAATGTCAGAGGTGTAGATATTAAGTCATATTTTTAAAGATAAAAATCAAAGCTCTGGAAGTAAGCCATTATATGACATACATATTACAAGGTAATAGACCAATACCATAGTCACTATTTGTGAATGCATATCATAGTGTAAAAAAGCAGAAAATATATACCACTAGTATATATATATTTTGAAGGGTGATAACCACAAGTTCAAAAGAACTGAATAATAATGAACCAAGTACTGATCATATAATATATTACAAAATAAGGCAAAAAGAGTATAGTGGCCTCATTCTCAGCTATATTATAGATTATAATAAATTGAAATAATATGCTTGTAAATAATACAAGTTCAACATTGTAATTGTACAATACTCATTGTTTGACGCCAACATACCAGATACGAATACCAAACCATACATATACATATTCGTATCCTGAAAATTTTTTATCATGTTTTATAGAGTATAATATGAGCGTTGGTAGGCCTAACCACCATTGAATGGTTCGTACTAATTCTTGATCTATATGAATGTTTGTTGTTGTAACCATGATTATGAAATCCTCCAGTGTTCAGTGAAACTCACAGATGGTCATTCAGACCTGGGGGGAATAAACATCCAAGGTCGGTTATCCAATATTGTTCCTTGTGGTTTAAAATGGTGTGCCAACCCTGTTGGTTTTTCCTATCTCCCTGAATTTTGTCAATGATCATGAACATAAACTGGGCATTGGGATGTTGTATCGTGTGTCTGTATAAAGCATTTGCTTCTTTTTTGTTCCTCATGTCACTACGATGTTCTGTCATCCTTATTCTAAGAGACCTAGAGGTTTGACCAACATAAAAAGCTTTACATTGGCAGGTAGCTAAGTAAATAACCCATGTACTGCTGCAATTACCAAACACCCTGGTTTTAAATACCTGATTGGTGTTGGCACTGGTGAATTCTTTTAGTGTACTAACTTGTAAACAGGAGCAGCAGTGACCACATGGAAAAGTACCAATTAGTTTATCACCACTGATAGTGGTCTGATGATATATCGCACCTCCCCCTTCTCTGTTTTTGCAATGTGAAAATAGCCCTCCCAAATTCTTGCCTCTTCTGTATGACATTTGACATTGAGGGCCTAGTATTGACCTTAAAGTGTCATTAGCCAAAATAATTTTCCAGTTGCAATTAAGTATATCCCTGACAATAGGTTGGTTCCTGCCATATGTGGTGACAAATCTCAAGATAGAATCCTGATGAGCATGCTCTGATTTTTTGTATTGTAACAATGTTCTCCTGTCTATGGTTTTGCTCCATGAACTAGCTTGATATATATCTATGTCTCTATATCCTCTGTCCTGAAATCTATGGTATAAATCAAGTCTAATAAAGGGCTGTTTTCAGCCAGTTATATGCAATAGATCTAGTGTTTTTATTTTTATTTTGTGACTTCTGGATCATATACTGCTGGCCTTGTGGTGCACATTTGAATGGTTTTGGCCGTGCATCAACCTACCTGCATAGCATCATGTTTGGTTGGCTTGACCCTGCATGCCATCCTTGTGGAGCGTATGGTAGTTGGCTCAGTCACAGAGCCAGACTGATGCTCTAGTCGCAACATGCGGCCCTCGAGGTGGCATACAAGATCACCAAGCTGCTGGTTGAGGTCTCTACGCAACACTACCCAGACCTGGCGATGGGGGACAGGTACCTTTCCACACCCACTCCTGGGGGGACAAGCCCCATCCCCTGAGGCAGTAACACCCAGAGGTGGTGCAAGACCAATGGATGAGGAGGTCCTAGGTTGGGCCCCAGACATGCTGGTGCCCGGTGCCACGGCCAGCTAAAGTGGGACAGGTGGATCCACTAGGACTGTCCTTTATAAACGTGCTATAGTGTTTAGGTTTTATCATCATATGTGGGTTAGTAATAGTCAACACATTCCAGGGTTAGGTATAACAGTATGCATAGATATTCCCATTAACCCAGACACCAGATATGGAACAGTTGTATAGCAAACAGTACACATTCATATATGGGACAACAGTGGTAATAAAAACAGCATGCAGCTACATTGATGGCATCATGAAACCAATGTTGGAATAATTCAATATAGCATATGCATGGAAACAAATATAAATATTTATTAACCAATATGGCATATCAGAATATTGGAGACATTACATACCAGTTGGGGTGGGTATGTAGTGTATTATTGGAAATATGGTGGGGGGGGGAGACGTCAGTTAACAGCTAGTATATTCCTGTAGTCCACATTACTTTCCTAGTCAGTGCTGTTATCTGTACCTTACAAGTATTACTACACTACCCTATAGCCTTAGTTTGGACAGTGATGTGGCTGTTGTCATCGTCATACATGAACTGGTTTTATCTGCAGTATACACCTCTTACCTGGTATACCTGTGGAGGAAATTTTTGTTAACACCAAGTAACCTTTTCTACACATACTCCAAGTTTCCAGGTTGATGCTGTGCACATAGCTATCCAACTCTTTCTGCTCAGACTCTGGCAGTGTTTTGACCACATGCAGGTGTACAGGGACATATCTAGACTATTGCCCTCTTCAAACTTTATTTACTTGACACACACATATACATGCTTTCCTACACAGTTACATTATGTAGCACAGTGTGGGTGATGGTGATATTATTCAGAGAACCTTCAACACTCACTATTCACTACAATACCAGTGTAAACAGTACGAGTACAGAGTATGAAGGGTTTTATTTCTCGGCACAGTGTTCGTATCCGACGTACCTGTGGGAGCAATGATTGTTAGCACTACCTGATTGTTGTCACACAAAGTTCCAGATTACACATTAGTATTATGCACATACATCTCACTCTGTTACTATACACACACTAGTCACAGCTTGACAACGTGGGAGTGTAGATAGGAAATACTTGGCTTATAACTCTCCTTACAGTTTCAGGAGTTGCTACAGTGACAGGTCTGTTCTCATAGATGTTTGACAGTCAATTGTATTCCCTGTTGGTTGACTAAACATCTGGGATCATCCCACAGACTTCCCAAGGGGACAGGGGGACAGGCAGCAAATATGGACCCATATACTGGACATCCTGGTCTTATCTGTACAGTTGTGGGGTATGATTCTGTATGCAGCCTACTTCCACTCGAAGGATTCAGACCATGGCTGTGTCTGCTACAACTTAAAGACTGTCCATCAGAGTTGTGTGTACTATATAGATATTGCTGTATATCTTCAATCTGCTTTCTGTCTTATAATTCTCCTGTGCTTTGCATTCTGACCTTGTATTACAACACTCTTATACAGATATCCTAGACAGTTGTATTTTGTAGGACAGTGTGGGCAACAGTGATGACTAATACCTCATTATTCAGAGCAACTGCATCAGTCACAATGCCATCCAATACCAATGTAAACAGTACCAGTACAGGGTAACATTCTTGTATTTCTGGGCACAGCGTTCGTATCCGACAGACCTGTGGGAGAACTGTTTGTTAGCACTACCTGAATGTTGCCACACACAGTACTAGATTACACATTACTATTATGCACATACATCTCACTCTGTTACTGTACACACTTTGGCTACAGCTTGACAACATGGGGATGTAAATGGGACATACGTGGCTTTTTGCTCTCATATGGTTTCGGGGAGTTGCTAGTGTGCCAGCTTTGTTCTCATAGATGTGTGTTAATCAGTTGTATTTCCTGTTTGCTGCCTATATGTCTGGGATCATCTCACTGATTTCACAGGGGGGACAGGTTGATAGGCACCAGATATGGGCCACTTTACTGGACATTCTGGACATATCAGTACAGTTGTGGAGTATGATTCTGTATGCAGACTACTTCCACTGCCAGGATTCGAACCATGGCTGTGTGAGCTAAAAATATAATAGTTCACATCTCAGTTGCATGTGCTATTCTGGTTTTGTTGTCTGCCTTTTCCCTGTTTTCTGTCTATGTGTCTCTCAGTTGTACTAAATGGCCTCTGGGGATTACACCAGTCATGTACAGGCATTCCTACACATTCTATTTATGGTGCACAGTGTGGGTAACAATGCTTAATACAACAGTACTATTACATAATTGCAAATCTACATTAACATATGATACCAGAGTATACACATGCAGTCCAGCAGTTAGAACTTTATTGTCAGACTATTACGCTTTATTTACATACAAACTATATTAGACTCTTCCTGCCATAGTCTCCGGTGTATGCAGTACTTGCCTTGAAGAATACAGGTTTTATACAGGCAATTAATTTACTAATACCTTTAGTTTTATTCCCCATGCCAGTAAATGCATGAGTATTACTGACCTGCTTCGTGTCACAACCTCTTCAGGCAATTGACGTGGGCCTCCTGGTTCGAGGCCCGCTCCATTGCAGCTGTGGGGGACATAAGAGGAATATGTAGCCATACCTATCCATGATATACATGAGCTGGCAATTATTACACATATAGTGGGGTGATAATTACACGCAGCTGGGACAACCCCTTCTGCTCTAGCCTCTTTGATCCACTGTTCCAAGAGGTCCCCCTTATGCCGCTTCAGGTCAGCATAGTGATGCCTGACCAGCTCACCAGTTCGGGGTATGCCAGCTGCACGGGTGAGGTCATGGGCGAGAATGTCCCAGGCCTCCACCTTTTATTGGGAGCCCTGGTACTGGCCCTGCAGCAGTCTCTGATCATGATCTTTAACAAGGAGTCCTGCCATGACTCTGGACTCCTAGATGCACCAGAGCTGCACCCAAAAGTGCACACCTACTCCCCTTCCTGACATGGTGCTGCAAGGAGAAGCTACAACCAGTTATGAGATGTATTCCCATCTCTTAGGTTTAAGTAGGGCCAATTTCCCTCACTTTTCCATGATTGGCCAATTTTTAAAAGGCTAGGCTATGGGCAAACCTGCTTACCTATGGTGGGCATTGTTTAAAGGGTTATACCTCTGGGCACACTGAGTTAGCTAGCCTACACATTGCTTACACCTCCTAAGCTGGCCTGTACAATGCTTAGCATTGCTTACCTTAGACTTTGCATTATAATTATTTTTTGGCATTGATTTATTATTTATTACATCTTATATGTATGCCTGGTATCCATGATTCATGTATACGTACACTTTATAGGATCTTTGTGTTTGATCGGGGACTTCAACACTCTATTACAGTTACACCTGACATCTGGACTTACTGCTGTACTTCAGTTCACATATTTATGTTATGTAGTTGGTTAAGGCACATATGTCTGTATACTGTTTCCTTTCACAGGTTCAGTTTGATTTTACTATGGTGAAAACTTGTTTGCTGATACCTCATTCTTCTGTACTTCTATGATGGCTTGGTGGTTAACTACTGTGACTGTAGTGGATAGGGTGTTGGGTTCAAGTCTTGTAAGTTTGTTAATTTTATTGATGGGCAGAAAAAGGGCTGTTGGATACAGAGTGATTAGGGCACTTTTGAGCATTTGTAAGTGGGTTTGCTCGGGTTTATTTGAGGATAAGCAATGCTAACCTCCAGTTACATATGCTTATAGAGAGTTAGCTTCAGAATTGCTTAACCTGTGTGTGCATTGCTTACCCCTGCGCAAACGGGCTTAAACCTGCTTACTAGGGCTTAAATATGCTTACTACTGCTTATTTGCGCTTAAACCTGCTTACTAGTGCTTTATTCATTATGATACTGACATCTAACATGTGCATTTACTTCAGTACTTCAGTTCATAAATATATGATATTTAGTGGGTTATGCAACATAAATATTAGTCATAATGTGCTTTGCCATGGAAAATGGAATATGCTGCAGTGGAACTCAAACCAGGAATGCCTGCTCATAAAGTGAATGCTTTGTCCACTACACTATTGCTATGTTGTTTCATTTGCATATATCTTCCTTGTTATCCTCTTTAGCCATTTAAGCTGCATTAACCTTAGCTAAGTGATGGGCAAACCCACACACCTATGGTTAGCTTTAATCAGATTTTTAAAAAAAATAGGGTTTGTTCATTTTATTTATATATAATTGCTGTTGCACATGGGGGGACTGTTGGTAGGGATATGCGGACACCTATGAGCAGTCTCACTCATTTCTTAGCCCTTTCTGCTGTTTTTCATTGCAGAGGCATGTATATTCTGAGAGCTCTGCTCTCAAACACACCCCCTGCACTCTTACAAGCTCCATATAACATTAGGAGCTCAGGCAGCACGCCTCATTAATATGCATGGCATGCTGCCATCCTGCTCCTAAACGGCCGCCTCCATGCAGGACTAAACTAGTCCTGCATGGAGGAATAGTAAATCTGGGGGTTTATGTCACACAAATGTTGACTAATACACCTTTTAGAACATCTAGGTGCTTTACCTACATAAAATGCTGAATGCCACAGTGGTACGGCAGTAGCATTGTTACCTCACAGCAAGAGGTTCTCCCGTACGATTCTTGACATGGCTTGAGAGTGCCTTCTGTGTGGAGTCTGCATGTCCTCCTGGCAGCTGAGTAGCATTTGAAAGACATTTGTGCGTAAATGGGCGTGCCTTCGTTGAAGGCTGGGCATCGAGCTGGCACCTTGGCGTTTTGTAAAAATCTACTGCCAATCATTAGCGGACCGGAGTTCCGCTGTGGCTTCCCCTTACTGGGCAAAAGCCGAAAGACAAACAACAACAACCTACATAAAATGCTGAACAAGAACATGTTATTAAATAAATAAATAATCCAACCAGAATCACAAGCTATTAACTGATTAATATCAAAAATATGGCTAATATCTGCAGAAGAAAATTCCTTAGCCCTACTCATGCACACACACACACACACACACACACACACACACACACACACACACACACACACACACACACACACACACACACATATATATATATATATATATATATATACACACACACACACACACACACACACACACACACACACACACACACACACACACACACACACACACACACACACAAAGAACAATGTCCACAAGGGGTACAGCCAGTTAAAACTTGTGCATCAATATTTTTTGTTTAAATGTAATAGATAAAGCTAAATGCATATGATACCCATTTAGGATGTGCAAAATAGTACATCTCCTTCTATAAACAGATTTACACATATCTGGTTTAACATTAGCCCCACTTCATCATCCATCAAAATATATCAATATTTTTAATCAACCCTAGGAAATAAGATATATTATAACCAAACATTATGATCATACAGTTATTAACATGACTGGCAAATTGTTGAGTTACATAACATTGTAATTTACCTCATTTTTTCCATAGGCGTTTTTTTTAAATTCAATATAACCTTCTTATTCTAACATCTCAGTATAAACCTATGCATCATATCATTTGCGTATATTCCAAAATCATCATTTTAAGAACAAATGCATCTAATTCATAAAAACTGTGATTTAGATATATTTTCAATAATATGTGAAGGATGATTACATATAGCATTCAATCATGATTTTTTATTTAAAACTTTCATATACAGATAAGTCTCAACAGTTCCATCATTTATTTTGATCACCATCACATCCAAAAATGATACACTGTGCTGATTATAGTTAGCAGTGAATGCAAGACCCTCGGCCGGATTCACGAATTATTATTTTCTGTGCAGGAGCAGTTCAGCCGCTCCTGCATGGAATATGGCCACCAAGCGATCCAGGAACGTGGCATATTGACGTGCATGAGTGAGCCAACACTGACACTAATTACCTCATTTGCTGGTGAAAGCCATGCAAATGAGGTAAAATAGCGATCCAGGAAGCAGGGAGGTAACTGTGCAGGAACAGTCTAAGCTGCAGAAATGTATTTGGCTACTAGCAGAATACATTTCTGCAAAAATAAAAATGGAGCCATGACTGCTCCAATAAAAGTATGTGCCCTAATCTGTAGGCATGACAATGGCAAATATATGGCCATTGGCATGTTAAAGTGTCAATTTTTTAAAAATAAAAGTTTATTTTTTTGGCCGATCTCGAACGTTTAAGAATAGGGAAGTGCTGTGCAAATGGGATCGTGGGGAAAATAAAAAAAAAAAGTTGAAAAGTCCATTTTAAGGGAAACCTGCATTTTGCCATAATAGTCAATGGCAAAGCAGAATCAAAACAATAGCAGGGAACAGTGGTTGCTAAGGGGGAAGGCTCTTGTGTAGTACAGTAACTATGGAGTAACACAGTGGGGTATGTTAATGAGAGGACTTATACTGAATCACAAAATTTGTTTAAGTGTCACACTGCACCTACTCGTGTAGGTGCTGTAACACCATTGTGTAGGCAGGAGGAGCAGCTAACATGAAAAGGGGGTGTGTCATGTTTGCTGTAAGCACATTAGAGCTCCATTGCCCAGGTTTGTGCTTAGCTAAGCACAGCTAAGAGACGGTGTGCGTCTGAGGCTGTATACTCTTATTCCATGAACTGAGGAGTGTATTCCCGCCCAGGGGAAGGACATTTCTTGCTGTTTACACTAGCTAAATGGGTATGCGCGGTGTGCCAGGGCTTAAACAGGAAGGATATAGGAAAAAAAGAAAGGAAATAGCATAACAGGGGAACTGCAGTACAAATCAGCAATATGGGATTCTGCAACTCACAATGGGCCATTGAAAGCACTCAATAATACAGCTGGCAGGTGGCCGCATAGCTAAAAATGCGAGGAGATGTAAAACAAATAAAGGGCAACAGCACAATAAAGGAGAAATGAAGTATGAATCTCTAATATGGGACTCTTGCAACTCCCAATGGGTCATGCAAAGCACACAATAATACAGCTGTCAGGTGGCTGCATAGCTGAAATTGGGAGAAAATGTAAGTGAAAAATAATTAAAAAAGGGCAACAGCAGAATAAAGGCAATCATGCACAAATTACCACTAATTCCTCTAACACTCACAGTGGCCAAAGCAAAGCCAAGAGTAATATAGGTGGCAGCTGGAATGTATCATAATCAGCCAATCATACAGTCAGCATCTGCAGCACAACAATATAAAGTATGGAAACACCTTACAGTCTGTTTATTCCCACAAACTCTGCACCACTGGTGTATACATGAGCAGAAATTTTAACTAGAAAAATGTTAGGGGCAGCCATTGCTTTGATCAATCAGTATGTGCTAGAGGCTGACGGCGGAGAGGAGGATAATGCTGACAGCCATCACAGACCAAGGAGGAGGAGAAGAGTGTTCAGACCCAGGGTAACCTACCAGTGTTACATGATCTGGATATAGTAGAGCACTACATGGTGGACAGAGACATACTTCAGCAAATCACTGAGCTGTGCCAGCCTCAACTCAGAGCTAGAACCAACAGAGGGGAAACCATCTCAGTGGATACCAAGGTATATGTAGCCTTAAGAATTCTAGATACAGGTACTTTCCCAAGAACTACTGGGGACATCATGGGGGCCTCACAAGCATCTGCATCTAGGGTACTCCACCAGTTCCTGGATGCCATGCTACCACATGCCAGTGAGCACATTTAGTTCCCCGATGCCTGTGAGAAGAGGATAGCAATATGTGTTTCTTCCACCATGAAGCACAATACCCAGAGGTACTGGGTGCCATAGACTGAATGCACATCCACATCAAAGCACCACCCAATGAACAGGGTAGGGACTACATAAACTGCAAGGGCTTCCCCTCCTTCAACTGCCAGCTGGTGTGCAATGCCCATGGCATTATCGTGAATGTGTTTGCTGGCAGCCCTGGAAGCTATCAGGACTCCCACATCTGGCATTCGTCACAGCTGTACCAGGCATTTGCCAGTGGGGAAATCCCATATGGCCATCTGGTGGGGGATGCTGGCTATCCACTAGAGCCATGGATGATGACATCCATCAGAAATGCACACACACAACCACACAAGAACGCCATAATGAGGCACACGCACAAACCAGGATCATTATAGAGCATGTGTTTGGGATGGTCAAGTCACGGTTCCACTGCATTGACACATCTGGTGGACCCTTGCAGTACTCTCCAGTTACATGTGCACACATTCATAGTTTGTGCCATACTACACAATATGATCCTGCGGAAACAGCTGCAGCAAAAACAGCACAGGGAAGGGCCACACAGCCCACTACCATTGCCGAAGTCCCCACAGGCACAGTGGGACTCACAGGAGGAGGTCCCTGAGCCTACTCCTGTAGGCAGATGGATGCATGCCCAGTATGCCACTCCTTGGCAAAGAGGCAACGCATAGCACACACACTGACACTATAGGGACCCCGGGGACTGACACCTCTCACTGACTCACATACACACAGTAAAATGGTAAAAAATACTTTTTTTTATGTGCTTAAAATGTAATTCCTTTTTTAAATGTGGAGCTTTTCTCCCCGGGCCTCTGCTGAAAATGGAGATATATCCAGTTGGACTAGCCCGGTCAACAAATGTAAAATAAATAAATAAATAAATAAATGACACACACACACATCACATTACCTATAACTTACCATGTATAGGCAGTGTACTGTGTGCATCCAACATAGGCAGCCCTCAAGCACCATCCTCACAACTGCTGCAAGCACAAGGTAAATCAGTCTTCTTCATATCTATGGTAATGCTGCAGTATGCAATGGAATGGGGTGGTCTACTGGGATAGCAGTACACAACTGACACCTATGTAAGACACCAGTAAATGTATGGCCATACTTGCCTCCACACACTATGCAGTAGTACCCAAGGTGGATGCTACTGCAGTATATGTGTGGGAACAATTAAATAAGATGTCATAGGTCACAGTCATGGATATCAGGGTGGGAGTCCCATAACCACCCCTTACACCCATACAGCAAGTCAGCTGTAGAAAACCACAGAGAAATGTCTGCCATAGGCACACAAATTACAGCAATGCTGAACTAATCCCCTACAGACTCACATAGTGATAGCACAGCAGAACCTGCAGTTGCAGTAAGGCTATGAAAGGTAAGAAGTCTGAAACTCAAATGTATGACAGTACAATCTGACCTGGGCTCCTTACTGTTATGCCTCCTGTCCTCATGACAGGGCACAATATTATGGTAAATGGAACCAAAATGTAAAGCAAATCTCAGCACAGTCTGTGCAAATGTGTACAGCTGATAGGTGTGCCCTCCCATATAACCACACAAATGCAGTAACATATATGTTTGCATGGAAATAGCAGCGCAGCACACATTAGCAGGGCTGTATCAATACACATGAAAACATGATGCCTGTCCACAATATGCAGGGGTCAGTGAGATATGTGTATGTGTGGTTAATACTGTCCGGATCTGACAAGCACATTCTCCTGGCAGTCATCTTGTACTGCCCTAGATACAGTGCTGCCTTTGACAGAGCCATGTGCAGATAACTGCAGTGTCAACTGTTATGCATGTCAGTGACATCCACTGCTCTGCCACTGATATATCTGGAAGTCACAGTGCTATGTGGAATATACTACACATATTAGTGACATCTTGAAAGATGTGTAGCAGAGGTGCCAAGGCTTTTGTGAATATAAATGCTTTGTGGTACTGTTGTCAGTGGTCATTCTCAATAATCCTTTTTCTTATGTTTGCTTTTACAAATAATGGACATGCCTGCACAGTTGAATGCACTCTGTATGCACACCCATGACTTCAAACATCTGACAGCAAGATGTCTGGACAAGGGCAGAAATAAAAGTGGAACAAAGGCACAGTGATAAGCATGTGTTGTAAATCCACCCTTGCATACTGAAAAAGTTGGTAGGGTGAGGGATTTGCAGTAGCGGGAATGGTATGAAGGTTATGTATTCTGAAACAGTAATGTCTGTATTATTTTGTAACATCACACTTCAATTATATGTAACTAACTTGCCATAAAAACATAAGTTTATGTAGAAGGATGAAACCTCTAGGTAAACACCTGGACATCCTGTTAAAAAATTTACAGGTCAGAGGTATGCACACACAAGGATATGACATGTCAGGTTAGAAAAATACCACACAAGCAGGAGATCCCTAGCCAGTATATCACCAGGTTGCTGGACTGTTTACACAGCTGTGTATCATTACTACACTGTCCCATCTCTTTACCGCATTCTCCCTAATAAACCCTTTCTGCACTTGCTTTTAGTTCTTTTTAATTTAATTACATTTTTCAAACTTTGTGTGGACTAATATTGCTACATACTCAAGTGTGCCAGCTTACACTGCATGTGAATTGTTTTTACTACTGTTTTTGCTACTTTTCTGAAAAAAAAAATGTATCTGCTTTTACTGTATTTGTGTTTCTTCCTACTTTATTTTGCTTTTGCGTCATCTTAAAAGTACTCAATTGTATTTATTACTGCTTTTTGTATCTCATTCTAAGCCTTTTAGTTTAAGCACTTGGGCTTCAGACCACTTGTTTTACATTAAGAATGTTTGTGGTCTGCACTGTGGTGGCAGAACAGGTAGCTTACATCCTTCTAAGTTGGGAACTGCTGATTGAGGGCTTAGTGTCTGTTATTCTAAAAGTGTATTAATTCTGGTTTAAGCACTTGGGCTTCAGGACAGTTATTTTACATTAGAAGGGTTCATGGTCTGCACTCTTGTGGGAGGAGAGGCTGGACTCTGCCCTTCTGAGCTGGGAATTTCTGGTTAAAGGCTTGTAGTGCCTGCATAATTGAACTGCTTCTTACTGAAATTGGTACACCTTGTTTGCTGTAGCATAGACTAGATCCAGGCCTGCTGAATCTAGCTTTGTTTGTATAACTTGAGCACTAATCCAGGCATTCTTTAAAGTATTCAATTGTATTTATTACTGCTTGGTAGTAAATTGATTAAAGTGTAGCTATCATTCTAAGTCTTTTGGATTAAGCACTTGGGCTTCAGACCAGTTGTTTTACATTAGGAAGGTTTGTGGCCTGCACTTTGGTGGCAGGACAGGTAGCTTACATCCTTCTAAGTTGGGAACTGCTGATTGAGGGCTCAGTGTCTGTTATTCTAAAAGTATATTAGTTCTGGTTTAAGCACTTGGGCTTCAGGCCAGTTATTTTACATTAAGAAGGTTCGTGGTCTGCAATCTTGTGGGAGGAGAGGCTGGACTCTGCCCTTCTGAGCTGAGAATTTCTGGTTAAAGGCTTATAGCGCCTGCATATTTGAACTGTTTCTTACTGAAATTGGTACACCTTGTTTGCTGTAGCATAGACTAGATCCAGGCCTGCTGAATCTAGCTTTGTTTGTATGCTTGTTGTTTGTTTGCTCGTTATTTCCCTGAAACGCTAATTCCACCTAAAACGCGGCTTTTTGGCACTTCCTACGGATCCCTAGTGATATCTGCATTGCTAACTGTACTTATTTCCTTGTTTCACTTGAAAGAAAGTTACTGTTTGTCATTTTTGCATTTAAGTTACCTGTAACACATTGCATTTATGTTATCTGGCACTTGCCCACTAAAGCAATTATATAAGTCAGCACTAAAAAATTAAAAGCAATACACCCTCACAAACACCCCTTGAGTACCTTGTTCCCCATTAGCCCTTTTTTTTCAATTATAAAGGAATTCCCAATACTATTCTAGCATGTCCAAAGGACAGTTGTCAATCTCCTCTCCAGTCCAGCCGGTGAATCTGGGAATTTTGAGGCAATGTTACAACTGCCTCATGTACAAAGACAACCCTCTCCTCCTCCCAACAAATTCCAACACATGTGAGAGATGCAACCATATAGCCATACTGGAGGCTAAGCTCTCTCAACTCAGTACTGGCGTAACCAGTCAGGAGGAGAAGGAAACCACACTCACTACAATTCCAGTCTCACATAGACCTACCACGACAGCAAACCAAACACATAAACACACAAAAACATACTCGGAGGCTCTAAATAAAAATCTGCCTAAGCAGCAGAGACCCCCAAAGCAGACACCCAAGCAACCGCTACCCCAAAACAAAACACATACAACACATAGCTCACAAAGCCAGTGTGCCGAACAGTCACAGCCCTTAAGGCTAAACAACACACCTGATACACTTGTAATAGGTGACTCTATCGTCAGGCACACTGATGTCCCGCTCACCAGGCTGAACAAGGAGAAAGTCACGGTGAGTTGCCTGTTGGGCGCTAGGATCCGCCACATAACACAAGCACTCAGGTCACTCCAAGGCAAGTACAAATATGACTCAGTCATTGTCCATGCTGGTGTGAATGACCTGAGATGTACCTCCCTGGACTACATTAAAGGAGACATAGAAGAGCTCTCTGAGCATGTAGCCCAGGCTGGTATGACCCTGACCTTGACTGGCATCTTACCCTCACCAAGAATGATGTCACAATATGAAGACAGGATGATCAATTTCAACAACTGGCTTAAGTATTGGTGTCAATCAAAGGGGGTCCAATGCCTGTCAGCCTGGGATGACATGCTCGACAAGCCACGATGCTTCGCTAGGGACGGCTTGCACCTGTCACCCCTGGGCTTTTGGATATTGGCAAAGGCTCTTGCTACCCCCATAGTGCCTTTTTTAGGCAAGGCTCAAAAGACAAACCCACCTCCATAGGTATCACAAGGGATAAGAAACTAAGAGTAATGCTACTCAATGCCAGAAGTCTAAACCTCAAGATGCACACACTCGAAACTCTCCTTAGCATGGAGAACATCGATATATGTTCAGTAACAGAAACCTGGTTCAAGGCTCCCGAGAGCACCCCAGCACTACCAGGTTATACCTCATACCATGCTTTTTGGCCCCAAAACTTGGACCGAACCACAAAAGGAGGGGGAGTATCAATATTCGTCAAAGATACCCACACCTCCAGGTTGGTGGCACAGCACGAAGCATCAGAGACTATCCATGTGCAACTAACAGTGGGTAAAACTGCCTTCCATTTTATAGCCTGCTACAGACCACCCTCCCAAGCCCAGGAACCCCACTCAGCCTTCCTGAGAACACTGGAAAATATGAAGGTCTCTCCAAATGCCATTATATTGGGCGACTTCAACTACCCAAACATAGACTGGGAGCATTACTCTAGCTCCAACACCCTAGCCGAAAGGTTCCTAGAATTTATAAACTCAAATTCTATGGAACAACTTGTTACCACTCCCACAAGAGGGGAAAACATACTGGACCTGATCATCACCAACATGGGGACTCTATGCTCCAGACCAGAAGTGTATCCCTCATTGGTAAGATCAGACCATAAACTAATCTCACTGGATATTCACATCCCGACTCCACCCCCTGCCCTGAAAACCACAGTGAAAAACTTCTCTAATGCAAATTTCACACTCCTCAAAATCGAGGTGGAATCCTTCAAAGCCCCCGGGCCTGTGGAAAATATGGCCCAGACCACAGAATCCTTTATAAACACATTCTATGAACACCTTCAGGAATGCATGGATCATGCAATCCCAAATAAAACCAAGTCCCAATCCTCCAAAGGCAGACATCCTGTCTGGTGGAACCCAGCCATAAACAAACTATACAATAGAAGGAGGAAGCTACTACATGATAGAGCAAAATCCCAAAAAGGGAAGGCATCTCTGATCAGTATTAGCAAAAAACTACGGGCACTCATAAAATCGTCTAAGGCCAGCTTTGAGAGAAAAATTGCACAGGACACTAAGGATAATCACAAGGCTTTCTTTAGTTATGTTAGGAACCTGGGTGGGAATTCCCAGATATGCTCAGAATTAGTCCAAAATGGCAAATAATACATCGAACCCACAGACATTGCCAACATCCTAGCTGACAGGTTCAGCGCAAACTCCCCCCCTCCCCACCAAAAGGGCAAATATCTATCCCAGCAGAGTGCTGCCCCCCCTGACATCTCAGATGCTCAGGTAAGAGCTGCCCTCTCCAAAGCAAAAAACACAGCATCAATGGGTCCAGACAGTGTCCCGGGCTGCGTCCTACATGAACTCCAAGAAGAGCTAAACCCAAACATAAAACTACTGTTCAATCTCAGCCTTACTACAGGATATGTACCCAAAGAGTGGCATACAGCAACAGTGGTCCCTCTCCACAAAGGTGGTGCCTCAATGGATCCTGGAAACTATCACCCCATGAACCTGACTAGCTTGGTCTGCAAAGCTATGGAAAGGATCATCATGGACCTCATAAATAAAGATATTGGGGACCTACAGACACTGGATCCTACCCAGTTTGGCTTTGTTAAGGGCAGATCCTTCCTCTTAATCCTGGTTGATTTCTTTGAAACAGTCATTAAGGCCATTGACGAGGGGAAGGTGGTCCACACAGCCTACCTGGACCTCACAAAAGCCTTCGATACAATACCCCACTTGGGCATTATAGATAAGCTCACCAGCTTAAATATAAACCCCTATGTCACTAGATGGGTTGCAAACTGGCTCAAGGACAGAACCCACATGGTTAGAATTGCTGGAGCCATGTCATACTCCAAACCAGTTACAAGTGGCGTCCCACAAGGCTCAGTCCTGGGACCTCTCTTGTTCGGTATATATTTCTCGGAGGTACAGGCCTACACGGAAGGACTGTGGCTGACCAAGTTTGCAGATGACTGCAAACTGGGCACCATAATCGACACTCCAGCTGACACAAGCATCCTTCAAAAGGGCCTCATAGAAACAGACAACTGGTGCCAGAGCCATGGCCTCAAGCTAAACACCAAAAAGTGTATAGTCATCCCCTTTGGCAAAGACAAAGTGCCCATCAAATTACCACATTGGTGGTAATCCATTAAGTACAGAAGAAGTAATTAGGGACTTGGGGACCCAAGTTGATAGCAATCTCTCATTTGACAACCACGTGGCCAAAGTGGTTAGAAAAACATTTTATATAGCCCACCTAATCATGAAGGGATTCACATCTAGATCAGGGGAGGTCATTGTGCCTCTTTACTCATCCCTCATCAGGCCCATAATTGAGTACAATGCCCCTTTTGGGATGTACCTTACCAGACACCTGCAGCAACTGGAAAGACCCCAAAAGTACCTCACCAAGAGGATCGAAGGGCTCAAACAGATGCCATATGCTGCCCGGTTAAAGAAACTCCAGCTCTACTCAGTGACATACCACCTGCTCAGAGGCAATCTGTGCCTGACATATAAAGCCATGTCCAACCCAGAATTAATGGACATACTGCACCTCAGAAAATCCAAATCCCATCGAGCTACGCGCTTGAGAGAATTGAACCTCAGCACTGAAATAAATAGGACATGCTGGAGGGACAGATTCATAACCCAGAGGCTCCCTTCACTCTGGAATAAAATCCCAGTCCAGGTTAGGCAGAGTCCCTCATTGACTCTCTTCAAGAGGAATCTTGATGAGTGGATGGGAGATCGTAGGTTTACCCCGGGTATCACTTCTGTGTCACTGTTAGACAGAGGCACAGTATACTAACCTCGAAAAAGGGCATAGCAAAATTATTTTAAAATGGGTGGCGAAAGCCAAACACACTCTGGCTAGGCTTATAAATGCCCTAGGGCAGATAGCCTAGTATGAACCTATGTAGCCACACCTCACAAATGGCCTTGTTGGGCAATAATTTATATAGCTGCCATCATAATATTGGTCTATGCATCATACAACTAGTATTCCTCTGGTAAAGCACTGTGATGATCTGAGGATGTCTGGCACTAGGTAAAGACACAATACATTGTAGTTTCAGACTACATCTATGTCAGAAAATGTCTGCTAAACAAAACAAGTACCCCGAGGAAAGTCCTGTGTACTCCTAAGCGGTATGGCTGTAGCACACAAAACTCTGGACTGGAGTACACCTATCTCTGGAATGGAATCCCACCCTAACTATAGAAGGTCACACTGTGCATGCTCCTACACATGGAGAATCACAGGACATGTTGGAACCCACATTAGAATACATGACTATAGTGTGCCTATGTCTCCATGCAGACAGACAGCTATGTATACCTCAACTGTCCCCCCACACACACACATCAGACCAGATTACCTTCAGCTAGCTGTAGGTGGTCCATATGTGATAAAACTGCATCTTTTGAGTGAGACACACACACACATATATTTGCTGGCATTGTTTTATGTTTTATAATCTGTTCTGAAACTGGTCCCCCCACATTCCTGTGGTGTTCTTAAAGTTGGTAAAACTGGTACAATAGCATTTGTGTTACCTGATTGTTTCAAGGCTTGCTGATTTAAAAATAGTCCCTGTTTGTAAATTCATGCATACCATTTAGAATCTCCTTGTGTTCTGACTGAAGATTGCTACTCAAACAAACTGATAAATATTTTTTGGCACTTTAACTTTTCAAAGTTCTGCACTGTCTTAAATTTTGCTTGACTGAATTATTTATATTTGCTTGAATTGTTTATTGTTTTCTGATCTGTTCTGAAACTGGTACCCCCCCCCCCCCTATTTCTGTGGTGTTCTTAAAGCTGGTAAAACTGGTCTAATAGCTTTTGTGTTATCTGATAGTTTCAAGGCTTGCTGATTTAAAAATAGACCCTGTTTGTACATTTCTGCATACCATTTAGAATCTCCTTGTGTTCTGACTGAAGAGTGCTTTTCAAACAAACTGATAAGTATATTTTGGCACTTTAATTTTTCAGAGTTCTGCACTGTCTTAATTTTTGCTTGACTGAATTATATGTATTTGCTGGCATTTTCTGTTTTCTGATCTGTTCTGAAACTGGTTTTCTCCCTCCCACCCACTCTGTTCTTGTGGTGTTGTTATAGCTGGTGGCTTTGCAGTTGTCTGCCCCTAGTGTAAATTTGATCTGGGTCACTCCTCCCAGCCTAGTGTTCATTCGACCTAATACAGAGAGAGCACTTGAGAAGGCCAACACACTTAGGTTCTTAACCTTGAATTATCTTCTGCTCCTCCTTTTTCCCTTTGCACTTTAATAAAAGAAAATCTCCTTATGTTCTGACTGAGTGTGCTTCTCAGCTGATAAGTATATTTTTGGCACTTTTTAACTGTTCAGAGTTAAATAAAACAACACTTGATTTCAGTTCAGAATGCATTTTGAATAAAATTCATTTATTTAAACTGTATTTGCTTTAACACTGCTACACACTCAGGTGTGCTGGCTTGCACTGCACTTTCAATTGTTTTAGTGCTGTTTTAAGTTCTTTCTGAAAAAAAAATCTAAGCTTGTTTTCTGCCTTTTCTGAAACTAGTCTAGTCCAGATACACATTTGCTGTTTGTAAGCTTCTGAGCTTTTAAACCAGAAAATTGAAAGAGATGAAAAAACTGCCCAAACAGTAAATAAACTATAATTTCTGGGCCAGAAACCACTCCTTTTGTAGTAGATAGCGTACCTAATGCTTACCACTCCCAAAAGAGTGGTTTCTGGCCCAGAAATTGTAGCGTATGGGTTGTTTGGGCAGCTTTTTCATCTCTTTCAACTTTATGGTTTAAAAGCCAGCATTTGCACTTGTTTCCCGCCTTTCCTGTAACTAGTCGACTCCAGATACAGATTTGCAGTATTCAGGACTGTTTGTAAGCTTCTGAGAGGTCCCAGAGTCTGTTCTTCAATTTTTCCCTTAGATATGCTAGTTCTCTACTCCCCTACACTTTTACTAGCTTATTAGTTTAGCACTTTACCAGACTTCTTGTAGGAATTATTGAAGTACACAAAAGTGCTACCAGCACTAAATGTTCAAAAGAGAAAGCTCCAGTACATATTATTAATGTCCACGCCTCCAAGCATATCTAAAGGTCTGTTCCTTGTGCTTTCTCCTATTAACCTGGTGAACGTGGGCATCCTGAGGCAATGTAGCAACTGCCTCATGTACACTGACAATCCTCTCCTCTTACCTCTCAACATGCAGACTTGCGAGAGATGCACTTATATATACAAATTGGAAGCCATGCACTCTCCAGCCAAGACAGGAATAGCTGGACAAGAGGAGAAGTTCAACACTTGCACCACACCACGTGTAACACATAGCCCTCCAGAACACACACCAGCACTGCCTTCACATAAAAACACAAACCACACACCCACCTTCGTGGAGTCACTCAATAAATATCTACCCAAACAACAGGGACCTCCAAGGCAGAAACACACTTAACCACCACAGCACAACACTAATTATGAGATATATAACTCTCCTAAACAGTGTGTCACTCAACCAAAGCCCCTAAGGCAAAACAGCATGCCCGACACATTAGTCATAGGTGATTCGATAGTGAGACACACTGATGTCCCACTCACTAGGTTGAATAAGGAGAAAGTAACAGTCAGCTGTCTGTCAGGTGCCAGGATCCACCACATAAAACATGCATTCAGGTCCCTCAACAACAGGTACAAATATGACTCTGTCATTGTACATGTGGGAGTGAATGACCTGAGATGTACCTCCCTGGACTATATGAAAAGAGACATGAAGGAGCTCTCAGATTACGTAACCCAGGTGGGTATGACCCTAGCCCTGAGTAGCATCCTACCATCACCCAGAATGATACCACAGTGCAAGAAGAAAATGTCTGATTTCAACAATTGGCTAAGTTTCTGGTGTCATTCTAAGGCAATCCAGTATCTGTCTGCCTGGGATGACATGATTGATAGACCTTGATGCTTTGCCCTGGGCTTCTGGATACTGGCCATGGCTCTTCTCACCCATATAGTGCCTTTTTTAGGTGGTGTTCCAAAGACTAAATTACCACTGTAACAGCTGCAAACAAATGCAATCTGAGGGTCATTCTGCTCAATGATAGAAGTCTAAATCTTAAAATGCACTCGCTCAAAGCACTCCTTGAAATGGAGAACATCGACACTTGTGCTGTAACAGAGACCTGGTTCAAAGCAGCAGAAAGCACCCCTGCACTACCAGGCTATAACTCAGTCCACACCTTTCGGCCCCAGAACTTTGACCAAAGCTCCAAAGGTTTTGGTGTTTCCATACTCATAAAGGATGTGCAGACCTCTAAACTGGTAGCCCAACATAATGTATCTGAGATACTTCAGGTGCAGTTAACATTGGGTAAGACAGCGATTCATGTCGTAGCCTGCCATAGGTCTCCAACCATGTCCCAAGACTCACACTCGATGTTCCTAAGGACCCTGGGAATATTAGGGCCCAACCTAACTCTCTCATAATGGGCAACTTCAACTACCCCACCATTAACTGGGAAAACTACTCATGTACCAATACACTTGTCCGTTTCCTGGAATTCATTAATTCCAATGCCCTGGACCAGCTTGTTCTTACCCCCACTAGAGGTAGCAACATCCTTGACCTGGTCATTACTGACATGGGTGGCCATTGCTCTACACCAGTAGTCAATTCCTCCCTGGTCAGATATGACCTCAAACTGATCACGTTCGAAATCCACATCCCTTCGACCCCCCCTCACAAAGGTCACCACCATGAAAAACTTCTCCAAAGCTAACATTGTGCTCCTAAAAAGAGAGGTGGCTAACTTCACGGCACCCATGCAAATGGAGGATAGTTGCATGACCGCCAAATCATACACCAATGCACTGTACGAACACGTATACAAATGCATGGATCTTGCCATACCCAATAGAGCCAAAATGCTCTCCTGCAAAAAAAGGAAACCAATCTGGTGGTTCCCTGCCATAAACAAACTATACAACAGAAGAAGAAAACTGATGTGGAATAAGGTAAATTCCCAAGACTGGAAAAACTCCCTTATCAGCGTCAACAAAAAGTTGAGATCCTCATTAAATCCTCTAAAGCTAGCTATGAAAAAAAAATGCTGCAGGTAGTAAAGACAACTACAAGGTCTTTTATAGTTATGTAAAGAATCTCCACAGTGATACCCAGATTTGCTCTGAACTACTACACAATGGTACCTCCTATACCAAGCCAACAGATATTGCCAATATACTGGATGACAGAGTCAGTGTCAACTTTACCCCTCTCCCCCCAAAGGACCAATCACAATACCAGTAGACTGCCAGGCACCCAATATTACTGCTGCACAGGTTAAAACAGCACTGTCCAAGGCCATGAATACAGCTTCTATGGGACCTGACAATATCCCAGGCTGTGTTCTACATGACCTACAGAGTGAGCTGGCACTTCACCTGTGTGCCTATTCAATCACAGTTCACCTCAGGCCTTGTCCCTACCAAATGGAGCACTGCTACACTTATCCTTCTCCACATGGAAGAGCAACTACAGACCCTGGAAACTATCTCCCTATTAGCCTGACGAGTCTGATATGCAAAGCTATGGAATGCATCATCATGGACCTAATAAACAAGGATATAGGGAATCTCCAAACTCTGGATCCTACACAGTTTGGTTTTGTGAAGGGTAGATCATGCCTGCTCAACTTGGTTGACTTCTTTGAGTCAGTCACCAGAGTTGTGGATGAAAGCAAGGTGGTTCATACAGCCTACCTTGATCTGGCCAAGGCCTTTGATACCATTCCCCACTCAGAAATCATAGAAAAACTCACTAAGCTAGGCATCAACCCCTATATCACTAGGTGGGTTGCAAACTGGATCACAGATAGAACCCACAGTCTGAAAGTAGCTGACTCCAAGTCAGACTGCAGACCAGTCATGAGTGGAGTCCTACAGGGTTTGGTCCTGGGTCCTCTCCTGTTTGGTATCTAATTATCTGAAGTCCAGGCCAACACAAAGGGACTCTGGTTAACAAAGTTCAGAGATGATTGCAAGTTGGGAGCTATTATTAACTTTGCAATTGATATTGACATCCTACAGAAAGGCCTCACTGAGAACAACGACTGGTGGCAGAACCATGGCCTTAAGCTCAATGCCAAAAAATGTGTCGGCATCACCCTTGGGAAAAATCCAGACTCTGGGGGGTGATACCTAATCATACAAGACGTATGTTGTTTGGGGCTGCTAAACCCCAGTAATGTTGCATGTAGACATATATGTTTATGTTATGTTCCCATTGTTATCTACATATGTATGTCCGTATATACCTATATATATATATATATATATATATATATATATATATATATATATATATTTATATATATATATATATATATATATATCTGCTTACATATATATAAATTGCTGTATAGATGTAGACATACATATCTATAGATGTATGCATTTGTATGTATGTATGTTTTTATATATATATATATATATATATATATATATATATATATATATATATATATATATGTATATATATATTTCTGTATTATATCTATATCTACATATATAGATATGGTATATCTATTTAGATAATAATATCTATACACACACACAAATACATGTTGGAATACATTCCCTGTACTGCTGAATGACTGGGCTGGATGATATGTTTGTGAAAACATCAGGCTTATGTCTATCTGGCATGGTTTAGTGGTAAAGCACTTTGGCTATGGTGTGCAGGGTCCTGGGTTCAAACCTTGCAGAGGATATTTATTTTGTTGCTGGGCAGAACAAGGGCCATTGGATATAGAGTGATTAAGGCACTTTTGAGCAGTTGTAAGCGGGTTTGCATGGGTTTGCGCGGAGGCAAGCACTGCTAACTTCCTGTTACAGTTTCTTATACTCAGTTAGCTTCTAAATATCTTAACCTGTGTAAGCATTGCTTACCCCTGTGCAAGCAGGATTAAACCTACTTACTGCTGCTTAAAAGTCCCTACTCCAGCTTACCCCTGCGCTAATTTTTTTTAAATAAAAGAAAAGAGTATTGATAGGAAAGTGGAGAAAAAGGAGCACAAAAATGGGAAGACAGTAGGAATAATAGCTAGGGATGTGCAGTAAGGGTGTAGTGAAGGTCCATAGCTGTCCATTTCGTCTACAGCAACAGCTGTGCATATACACTGAATTTGGATGTAGATTTGAACACTCAAACCCCTGAGAGAGGGGTGTGACCAAAAATAATATGTTGTGATGCCAATTAGACCTGATTATATGTCTCCAGTGGACACATGTGCAAAATGAACAGCTATGTATAGGGTGTGATTTTTTTTGGAAACAGATTACACTTTTTTTTAAGGTTATAGTAGGATGTTGGGCAGGGGTAGTAGGTATATGTGGCGAGGTAGGTTGGGTATGTTAACAGACAAGACAAACAAGATTCATACAGGGGTGGTATATGGCACATGTGGGGGGTAAACACCTTGATAGGGAGGGGTGTTAGGAAATCAGAAGCCCATGAGCCCCCTAGTGGAAACAGTGGGACTGAGGTCCCCACCCGTGGGCAGTCACCACTGCACCTTCACAGCCCCGATGGTGGCTGTGCTGGGGATTGAGTCACAGAGCCAGACTGATGTTCTAGTCACAACATGTGGCCCTTGAGCTGGTGTACAAGATCACCAAGCTGCTGGTTGAGCTCTCTATGCACCACGACCCAGACCTGGCGACGGGTGACAGGTACCTGTTCACTCCCACTCCCAAAGGGGACAAGTCCCATCCACTGAGGCTGTTACACCCAAAGGAATTGCAGGACCAATGAACGAGGAGGTCCTAGGTTGGGTCCCAGACATGCTGGTGCCCGGTGCCACGGCCAGCTGAGGTGGGACAGGTGGGTCCACTGGGACTGTCCTTCCCAATCGTGCTATAGTGTTTAGATTTTATCATCATATGTGGGTTAGTAATAGTCACCATATTCCAGGGTTAAGTATAACAGCATGCATAGATATTCCCATTAACCCAGACACTAGCTATGGAACAGTTGTATAGCAAACAGAACACATGCATATATGGGACCACAGTGGTAATAACAACAGCATGCAGGTACACTGATGACACCATGAAACCAATGTTGGAATAATTCAATATAGCACATGCATGGAAACAAATATAAATATTTATTAACCAATATGGCATAATCAGAACATTGGAGACATTACATACCAGTTGGGGTGGGTATGTAGTTTATTGTTGGAGATATGGTGGGGGGAAAAAGATGTTAATTAACAACTAGTATATTCCTGTAGTCCACATTACTTTCCTAGTCAGCGCTGTTATCTGTACCTTACAAGTATTACTACACTACTCTATAGCCTTAGTTTGGACAGTGAAGTGGCTATTGTCATCGTTATACATGAACTGGTTTTACCTGCAGTATACACCTCTTACCTGGTATACCTGTGGAGGAAATGTTTGTTAACACTAACTAACTGTTTCTTGACATACTCCCAGATTCCAGGTTGATGTTGTGCACATAGCTATCCAACTCTTTTTGCACAGACTCTGGCCGTGTCTTGACCACATGCAGGTGTACCGGGACATATCTAGATGATTGCCCTCTTCAGCCTTCATTGATATGACACACACATATACATGCATTCCTACACAGTTATATCATGTAGCACAGTGTGGGTGATGGTGATCAGTGATACTTTATTATTCAGAGAAACTGCAACACTCACTATTCCCTACAATACCAGAGTAAACAGTACGAATACAGGGTATGAAGGGTTTTATTTCTTGGCACAGTGTTCGTATCCGAAGTACCTGTGGGAGCAATGATTGTTAGCACTACCTGACTGTTGTCACACAAAGTTTCAGATTACACATTAGTTTTATGCACATACATCTCACTCTGTTACTATATACACCCTGGTCACAGCTTGACAACGTGGGAGTGTAGATAGGACATACTTGGCTTATTATTCTCCTTACAGCTTCAGGAGTTGCTACAGTGACAGGTTTGCTCTCATAGATGTTTGACAATCACTTGTATTCCCTATTGGTTGGCTAAACATCTGGGATCATTCCACAGACTTCCCAGGGAGACAGGGGGACAGGCAGCAGATACAGGCCCATATACTGGACATCCTGGTCTTATCTGAACAGTTGTGTGGTATGATTCTGTATGCAGCCTACTTCCACTCCCAGGATTCAGACCATGACTGTGTCTGCTACAACGTAAAGACTGTCCATCAGAGTTGTGTGTGCTATATAGATATTGCTGTATATCTCCTATCTGCTTTCTGTCTTATAATTCTCTTGTGCTTTGGCATTCTGACCTTGTATTACAATACTCTTATACAGATATCCTAGACAGTTGTATTTTGTAGGACAGTGTGGGCAACAGTGATGACTACTACCTAGTTATTCAGTGCAACTGCATCAGTCACAATGCCATCCAATACCAATGTAAACAGTACCAGTACAGGGTAACATTCTTGTATTTCTGGGCACAGTGTTTGTATCCGACAGACCTGTGGGAGAACTGTTTGTTAACACTACCTGAATGTTGCCACACACAGTACCAGATTACACATTACTATTATGCACATACATCTCACTCTGTTACTGTACACACTTTGGCCACAGCTTGACAACATGGGGTGTAAATGGGACACACGTGGCTTCTTACTTTCATATGGTTTTGGGGAGTTAGTAGCGTGCCAGCTTTGTTCTCATAGATGTGTGTCAATCAGTTGTATTTCCTGTTTGCTGCCTATACATCTGGGATAATCCCACTGATTTCACAGGGGACAGGTTGACAGGCACCAGATATGGGCCACTTTACTGGACATTCTGGACATATCAGTACAGTTGTGGGGTATGATTCTGTATGCAGACTACTTCCACTGCCAGGATTCAAACCATGGCTGTGTGAGCTAAAAAAAAAAAACAGTTCACATCTCAATTGCATGTGCTATTCTGGTTTTGTTGTCTGCCTTTTCCCTGTTTTCTGTCTATGTGTCTCAGTTGTACTAAATGGCCTCTGGGGATTACACCAGTCATGTACAGGCATTCCTACACATTCTATTTATGGTGCACAGTGTGGGTAACAGTGCTTAATACAACAGTACTATTACATGATTGCAAATCTACATTAATATATGATACCAGAGTACACACATGCAGTCCAGCAGTTAGAACTTTATTGTCAGACTATTACGCTTTATTTACATACAAACTATATGAGGCTCTTCCTGCCATATTCTCCGGTGTATGCAGTACTTGCCTTGAACAATACAGGTTTTATACAGGCAATTAATCTACTAATACTTTTAGTTTTATTTCCTATGACAGTAAATGCCATAAGTATTACTGACCTGCCTCGTGTCACAACCTTGCCAGGCAACTGACGTGGGCCTCCTGGTGCGCGTCCCGCTCCATTGCAAATGTGGGGGACATAAGAGGAATATTTAGCCATACCTATCCATGATATACATGAGCTGGCAATTATTACACACATAGTGGGGTGATACTTACACGCAGCTGAGACAACCCCTTATGCTCTAGCCTCTTGGATCCACTGGTCCAAGCGGTCCCCCTTACGCTGCTTCAGATTGGCATAGTGATGCCTGACCTGCTCACCAGTTCGGGGTATGCCAGTGGCACTGGTGAGGTCACGGATGAGACTGTCCCAAGCCTCTGCCTTATAATGGAAGCCCTGGTACTGGCCCTGCAGCAGTCTTCGATCGTGGTCTTTGACAAAGAGTCCTGCCATGACTCTGGACTCCTAGATGCACCAGCGCTGCACCCGAAAGTACACACCTTCTCCCTTTCATGACAAGCTGCTTGCAAGGGGAAGCTACAACCAGTTATGAGATACATTCCCACCTCTTGGGTTTAAGGAGGGCCGATTTCCCACACTTTTCCATGATTGGTCAATTTTAATAAGCTAGGCTATGGACAAACCTGCTTACCTAGGGTTGGCATTGTTTAAAGGGGTATACCTCTGGGCACACTGAGTTAGCTAGCCTACACATTGCTTATACCTCCTAAGCTGGCCTGTGCAATGCTTAGCATTGCTTACATTAGGCTTTGTATTATAATTCTTTTTTGGCATTGATTTATTATTCATTACATCTTATATGTATGCCTGGTATCCATGATTCATGTGTACGTACACTGTATGGGGTCCTTGTGTTTTATTGGGGACTTCTACACTCTGTTACAATTACACCTGACTTCTGGGCTTACTGATGTACTCCAGTTCACATATCTATGATATGTAGTGGGTTTAGGCACATATGTCTGTATTCTGATTCCTTTCTCAGGTTCAGTTTGATTTTACTATGGTGAAGACTTGTTTGCTGATACCTCATTCTTCTGTACTTCTGTGATGGCTTGGTGGTTAACTACTGTGACTGTAGTGTATAGGGGCTTTGGTTCAAGATGTGCAAGGCTGTTTATTTTGTTGATGGGCAGAACAAGGGCTGTTGGATACAGAGTGATTAGGGCACTTTTGAGCATTTGTAAGCGGGTTTGCTCGGGTTTATTTGAGGATAAGCAATGCTAACCTCCGGTTACATATGCTTACAGAGAGTTAGCTACAGAATTGCTTAACCTGTGTGTGCATTGCTTACTCCAGCACAAATGGGTTTAAACCCACTTACTAGTGCTTAAATATTCTTACTGCTGCTTATTTGTGCTTAAACCTGCTTACTAGTGCTTTATTCATTATGATACTGACACCTCACATGTGCATTTACTGCAGTACTTCAGTTCATAAATATATTTAGTGGGTTATGCAACATAAATATTAGGCATAATGTGCTTTGCCATGGAAAATAGAATGTACTGCAGTGGTGTTCAAACTGGGAATGCCTGCTCATAAATTGCATGCTTTGCCCACTACACTATTGCTATGCTGTTTAATTTGCATATATCTTCCTTCTTATCCTTTTCAGCCATTTAAGCTGCATTAACCGTAGCTAAGCGATGGGCACTCCCACGCACCTATAGTTAGCTTTAATCAGATTTTTTTTAAAAAATAGGGTTTGTTCATTTTACTTCTATATAATTGCTGTTGTACATGGGGGGACTGTTGGTGGGGATATGCGGACACCTATGAGCAGTCTCGCTCATTTCTTAGCCCTTTCTGCTGTTCTGCATTGCAGGGGCATGTATATTCTGAGAGCTCTGCTCTCAGACACACCCCCTGCACTCTTACACGCTCCATGTAAGATTAGGAGCTCAGGCAGCGCGTCTCATTAATATGCATGGCACTATGCCATCCTGCTCCGAAACGGCCATCTCCATGCAGGACTAAGCTAGTCCTGCACGGGAGAATAGTAAATCTGGGGGTTTATGTCACACAAATGTTGACTAATACACCTTTTAGGACATCTAGGTGCTTTACCTACATAAAATGCTGAACAAGAACATGTTACTAAATAAAAAATAATCCAATCAGAATGACAAGTTATTAACTGATTAATATCAAAAATATGGCTAAAATCTAAAGAAGGAAATTCCTTAGCCTTATTCATGTACACACACACACACACACACACACACACACACACACACACACATATATCTATATATATATATATATATATATATATATATATATATATATACACACACACACACACACACACACACACACACACACACACACACACACACACACACACACGCACACAAAAAGAACAATGTCCACCACAAGGGGTACAGCTAGTTAAAACTTGTGTATCAATATTTGTTGTTTAAATATAATAGATAAAGCTAAATACATATGATACCCATTTAGGATGTGCAAAATGGTACATCTCCTTCTATAAACAGATTTACACATATCTGGTTTATACCCGTGGTGGTGGTGCTGTGGTAGCGTTGTCGCCTCACAGTAAGGCGCTGTCCAGTTCGATTCTCAGTTAGAGCATCTTCTGAGTGGAGGCATGTGTGAATGGGCGTACCTTCGTTGAAGGTTGTGCATCAGGGGTGGTAACTCGTCATGTAAAAATCAGCTACCAATCATTAGCAGACCGGTGTTCCACTGTGGCGACCCCTAACTGGGAAAAGCCAAAAGACACAACAACAACAATACATATCTGGTTTATCATTAGCCCCACTTCATCATCCATCAAAATATACCAATCTTTTTAATCAACCCTAGGAAATAAGATATATTATAACCAAACATTCTGATCATACAGTTATTAACATGACTGGCAAATTGTTGTTACATAACATAGTAATTTACTTCATTTTTTTCCATAGGCATTTTTTTTAATTCAATATAACCTTCTTATTATAACATCTCAGTATAAACCTTATGCATCATATCATTTGCCTATATTCCAAAATCATCATTTTGAGAACAAATGCATCTAATTCATAAAAACTGTGACTTAGATATATTTTCAATAATATGTGATGGATGATTACATATAGCATTCAATCATGATTTTTTATTCAAAGCTTTCATATACAGAGAAGTCTCAATAGTTCCATCATTTATTTTGATCACCATCACATCCAAAAATGGTATACTGTGCTGATTATAGTTACCACTGAATGCAAGACCTGTGGCCAGTTCACGAATGCTTATTTTCCGTGCAGGAGCAGTGTAGCCTCTCCTGCATGGAATATGGCCACCAAGCGATCCAGGAACATAGCGCATTGATGTGCACGAGCGAGCCAACGTTGACACTAATTACTTCATTTGCTGATGAAAACCATGAAAATGAGGTAAAATAGTGATCCAGGAAGCAGGTTGTAACCATGCAAGAACAGTCTAAGCTGCAGAAATGTATATGGCTACTAGCGGAATACATTTCTGCAAAAATAAAAATGGAGCCATGACAGCTCCAATAAAAGCATGTACCCTAATCTGCAGGCATGACAATGGCAACTATATGGCCATTGGCATGTTATTTAATTTTTTAAAAATAAAAGTTTATTTTTTTGTCCGATCTCGGCAGTTTAAGAATAGGGAAGCGCTGCACAAATGGGATCATGGGGAAAATAAAAAAAAAGTTGAAAAGTCCATTTTAAGGGAAACCTGCATTTTGCCATTATAATCAATGGCAAGCAGAATCAAAACAATGGCAGGGAACAGTGGTTGCTAAGGGGGAAGGCTCTTGTGTGGTGCAGTAACTCCAGATTAAGGCAGTGGGGTATGTTAATGAGAGGATTAATACTTAATCACAAAATTCGTTAAAGTGTCACACTGCACCTACCCTTGTAGGTGCTGTAACACCATTGTGTAAGCAAGAGGAGCAACTAACATGAAAAGGGGGTGTGTCATGCTTGCTGTAACCACATTAGAGCTCCATTGCCCAGGCTTGTACTTAGCTAAGCACAGCTAAGGGAGGGTGTGTGTCTGAAGCTGTGTACTCTTATTCCATGAACTGAGGAGCATATTCACACCCAGGGGAAGGACATTTCCTGGTGTTTACACTAGCTAAATGAGTATGCGTGGTGTGTCAGGGCTTAAACAGGAAGGATATAGGAAAAAAAGAAAGGAAATAGCAGAACAAGGGAAATGCAGTACAATTCAGCAATATGGGATTCTGCAACTCACAATGGGCCATTAAAAGCACTCAATAATACAGCTGGCAGGTGGCTGCATAGCTGAAAATGTGAGATGTAAAAAAATAAAGGGCAACAGCACAATAAAGGAGAAATGAAGTAGAAATCACTAATATGGGACTCTTGCAACTGCCAATGGGCCATGCAAAGCACACAATAATACAGCTGTAAGGTGGCTGCACAGCTGAAAATGGGAGGAGATGTAAGTGAAAAATAATTAAAAAAAGGGCAATAGCAGAATAAAGGCAATCATGCACAAATTACCACTAATTCCTCTAACACTCACAGTGGTCAAAGCAAAGCCATGAGTAATATAGGTGGCAGCTGGAATGTATCATAATCAGCCAATCATACAGTCAGCATCTGCAGCACAACAGTATAAAGTATGGAAACACCTTACAGTCTGTTTTTCCCCACAAAGTCTGCACCATTGATGTATACATGAGGGAGAATTTTACATGGAAAAATGTTAGAGGCTGCCATTGCTTTGAGCTATCAGTATGTGCTAGAGGCTGATGGCAGAGAGGAGGATAATGCTGGCAACCACCACAGACCAAGGAGGAGGAGAAGAGTGCTCAGACTCAGGGTAACCTACCAGTGTTACATGATCTGGAGATAGAGCACTACAGGGTGGACAGAGACATATTTCAGCAAATCACTGAGCTTTGCCAGCATCAACTCAGAGCTAGAACCAACAGAGGGGAAACCATCCCAGTGGATACCAAGGTATATGTAGCCTTAAGAATTCTAGATACTGGTGCTTTCCAAAGACCTACTGGGGACATCACAGGGATCTCACATGCATCTGCATCCAGGGTACTCCACTAGTTCCTGGATGCCATGTTACCACATGTCGGTGAGCACATTTACTTCCCCAAACACCCATGAGGAGAGGATAGCAATATGCGTCTCTTCCACCATGTAGCACAATACCCAGAGGTACTTGGTGCCATAGACTGAACGCACATCAGCATCAAAGCACCACCCGGTGAACAGGGTAGGGTCTACATAAACTGCAAAGGCTTCTCCTCCATCAACTGCCAGGTTGTGTGCAATGCCCATGGCATTATCATGAATTTGTTTGCTGGCAGCCCTGGAAGCTATCACGACTCCCACATCTGGCATTCATCACGGCTGTACCAGGCATTTGCCAGTGGGGGAATCCCATATGGCCATCTGATGGGGGATGCTGGCTATGCACTAGAGTCGTAGATGATGACACCCATCAGAAATGCACACATAACCACACAAGAATGCCATAATGAGGCACACGCACAACCCAGGATCATTACAGAGCATGTGTTTGGGATGCTCAAATCACGGATCCACTGCCTTGACATATCTGGTGTACCCTTGCAGTACTCTCCAGTCCCATGTGCACACATGTTCATAGTATGTGCCATGCTACACAATATGATACTGCGGAAACAACTGCAGCAGAAACAGCATGGGGAAGGGCCACATAGCCCACTACCATTGCCAAGGTCCCCACAGGCACAGAGGGACTCACAGGAGGAGGCCCCTGAGCCTGCTCCTGTAGGCAGATATATGTGTGCCCAATATGCCACTCCTTGACAAAGAGGCAATGCATAGCACACACACTTATACTGTAGGGACCCCGGGGACTGATACCTCTCTCTGACTCGCACACACACAGTAAAATGGATGACACACACATCACATTATCTGTAACTTACCATGTATAGGCAGTGTACTGTGTGCATCCAACATAGGCAGCCCTCAAGTACCGTCCTCACAACTGCTGCAAGCACAAGGTAAGTCACTCTTCTTAATAATAAATGAATGGAACAGTATGTTCTGCTATCATATCTATGGTAATGCTGCATGCATGCATGCAAGGGAATGAGTTGGCCTACTGGGATAGCAGCACACAACTGACAGCTATGTAGGACACCAGGAAATGTCTGGCCATACTGGCCTCCACACACTATGCAGTAGTATCCAAGGTGGATGCTACTGCAGTATATGTGTGGGGACTATTAACTGAGGGGTCATAGGTCACAGGCATGGATATTAGGGTGGGGGTCCCTTAACCACTCCTCACACCCACACAGCATGTCAGCTGTAGAAAACCACGGAGAAATGTCTGGCATAGGCACACAAATAGCAGCAATGTTGAATTAACCCCCTACAGACTCACACAGTGATAGCTGCAGTTACAGTAAGGCTATGAAAGGTAAGAAGTCTGAAACTCAAATATTTAACGGTACAATCTGATCTGGGCTCTTTACTGATATGCCACCAGTCCTCAAGACAGGGCACAATATTATGGTAAATGGAACAAAAATGTAAAGCAAATATCAGCACAGTCTGCAAATGTGTACAGCTGACAGGTGTGCCCTCCCATATACCCACACAAATGCAGCAACATATATGTTTGCATGGAAATAGCAGCATAGCACACATTGGCAGGGCTGTATCAATATACATGAAAACATGTTGCCTGTCCACAATATGCAGGGATCAATGAAATATGTGTATGTGTGGTTAATACTGTCTGGATCTGGCAAGCGCATTCTCCTGGCAGTCATCTAGTACTGCCCTAGATACAGTGCTGCCTTTGAAAGGGCCATGTGCAGATAACTGCAGTGCCAACTGTTATGCATGTCAGTGACACCCACTGCTCTACCACTGACATATCTGAAAGTCACAGTGATATGTGGAATTTACTACGCATATTAGTGACATCTTGAAAGATGTTTAGCAGAGGTGCCAAGGCTTTTGTGAATATAAGTGCTTTGTGGAACTGTTGTCAGTGGTTATTCTCAATAATCCTTTTTCTTATGTTTGCTTTTACAAATAATGGACATGCCTGCACAGTTGATTGTACTCGGTATGCACACCCATAACTCCCAACATCTGACAGCAAGATGTCTGGACAAGGGCAGAAATAAAAGTGGAATAAAGGTACAGTGATAGGCATGTGTTGTAAATTCGCCCTTACATACTGAAAAAGTTGGTAAGGTGAGGGGTTTGCAGTAGTGGGAATGGTCTGAATGTTCTGTATTCTGAAACAGTAATGTCTGTATTATTTTGTAACATCACACATCAATTATATGTAACTAACTTGCCATAAAAACACAAGTTTATGTAGAAAGGATGAAATCTCTATGTAAACACCTGGACATCCTGCCAAAAAATGTACAGGTCAGAGGTATGCACACACAAGGATATGACATGTCAGGTTAGAAAACAACCACACAAGCAGGAGATCCCTAGCCAGTATATCACCAGGTTGCTAGACTGTTTACACAGCTGTGTATCATTACTACACTGTCTGTAGTCACACCTCACAAATGGCCTTGTTGGGCAAGAATTTACATAGCTGTTGTCATAATATTGGTCTATGCTTCATACAACTAGTATTCCTCTGGTAAAGCACCGTGATGATCTGAGGATGACTGGCACTAGGTAATGACACAATACATTGTAGTTTCAGACTACATCTATGTCAGAAAATGTCTGCTAAACAAAACAAGTACCCTTAGGAAAGTCCTGTGTACTCCTAAGAGGAATGGCTGTAGCACACAAAACCCTGGACTGGAGTACACCTATCTCTGGAATGAAATCCCACCCTAGCTATAGAAGGTCACACTGGGCATGCTAAAACCAAGATGAAAAGGGAAGAAAAACTCCAAACAAAACCAAATAACCAAACAAAGGAGTTTGGAAAAAACAAAGTCACCAACCACAAATAAAGTAAATCACAAAGGAAATGTTTATTAACGCTGATAATGCACAGTGCGTTTTCGTCCACAAGACTTCATCAGATAACCCAATACACAAGGTTAAAATCCTTAAATACCTCATCACATTAAAAAATAGACCAATGAATGCCTAACATCAATTAATAAAGCAAATAAAGATGTGTGTAAAAAACAATGAACAATAGGTGAATTTAAAAACATGATAAAAAAGATACATATTTAATACATAATTAATAATGAATGTCAAAGTAATAGATATGTATATATGAAAATGTATAAATATATATAGTTGTAAAACCTCACTTCATAATATAATAAAATAGATAAACAGGTAAAAAACTTATACAATGCTACCCTCTAGTGACTATAAACTAGAAAAACAATAAAAAACTTTTATAATTTTGCTGCTCTTAACTTCAATAATGGTGCAAGTGAAATACCTTCATTCAAACCAGAGTGTCTTCCTGCGTCCAAAAATACCTGCCAGTATAACTCCCTGTATTCAAGATGGGTTTCCCACAAAACCCCCTGACATCTTTGGGAACAACTTCCAGTACAAAAAACAAAAAAAGTTGCTTGAGCACACCCCTGTAAATATTTATATAGGGTGATTTTGCCATTGTTTTTAATTATGTCATAAAATTGCTCATAAATCTGCCTTTTCAGGTGTCTTTCTGTTTTCCCTATATAAAAGGCGCTACATGCCTCACAATATACTAAATAAACTAAACCACTGGAGTTGCAATTACTGTAACAGGTACCATTCACATATTCATTCCTGCTTTTAATAAACACCCTATCGGTGTTTATTACATGTTTGCACTGTGCACATGCCCTACATTTGTACGTACCAGGCCTTCTAGCCCATTGAGCAGTATTCCTTTTTTCCAATAATTCCTTTAGATTAACCCCTTTTTTAAAAACAATATTTAAAGGCTTGTGTTCCATCCGATTTAAATCAGTAAGGGAGGTGAATCTATCCCACTCCTTTTTGACCAACTCAATCACCCGATGTGAATCACTACTGTACTCCAAAGTGATACCCTATGAAACTTCTCATCGTTACTTTTACCATTGTTAGGTGTAAAAATTAATACCTTTACCCAAAAGGGGCTTAAATCTTGTCGTCCACTGACTTTTAATACATAAAATAGTGTCATTCAATAATTCATCCGGATAGCCCCTTCCTAAAAAAAGTTTACTAAGAAAAAGACAATTTGATCTGGATCACTCCTCCCAGTCTAGTGTTCATTCTACCTAATACAGAGAGAACATTTGAGAAAACCAATCCACTTAAGTTCTTAACCTTGAATTAAAAATCTCCTTGTGTTCTGACTGAGTGTGCTTCTTAGCTGAAAAGTATATTTTTGGCACTTTTTAATTGCTCAGAGTTGAGTAAAACAACAATTGATTTCAGTTCAGAATACATTTTGAATAAAATGTATTTATTTAAACTGTATTTGCTTTAACACTGCTACACACTTGAGTGTGCTGGCTTGCACTGCACTTTCAATTGTTTAGTGATGTTTTAAGTTCTTTCAGAAAAAAATTTCTAACCTTGTTTCCTGCCTTTTCTGAAACTAGTCTAGTCCAGATACAGATTTCTTGTTTGTAAACCTCTGAGCTTTTAAACCAGAAAATTGAAAGAGATGAAAAACTGCCCAAACGGTCAATAAACTATAATGTCTGGGCCATAAACCTCTCCTCTTGTGGTAGATAGCCTGCCTAATGCTTACCATTCCTCAAGAGTGGCTTCTGGCCCAGAAATTGTAGCTTATTGGCTGTTTGGGTAGTTTTTTCCATATCTTTCAACTTCCTGGTTTAAAAGCCAGCATTTGCGCTTGTTTCCCACCTTTCCTGTAACTAGTCTAGTCCAGATACAGATTTGATGTATCCAGGACTGTTTGTAAGCTTCTGAGAGGTGTCAAAGTCTGTTCTTTAATTTTTCCCTTAGATATGTTAGTTTTCGCCTCCACTACACTTTTACTAGCTTATTAGTCTAGCACTTTACCAGACTTCTTGTAGGAATTATTGAAGCACACAAAAGTGCTACCAGCAATAAACGGTCTACAGGGAAACAGCTCCAGTACATATTATTAATGCCCACCCCACTAAGCATATCTAAAGGTCTGTTCCTTGTGCTTTCTCCTATAAACCTGATGAACTTGGGCATCCTGAGACAATGTAGCAACTGCCTCATGTACACTGACAATCCTCTCCTCTTACTTCTCAACATGCAGACTTGCAAGAGATGCACTTATTTATCCAAATTGGAAGCCATGCACTCTCCAGCCAAGACAGGAATAGCTGATTAAGAGGAGAAGGTCAACACTTGCACCACACCACATGGAATACATAGCCCTCCAGAACACACACCAGTACTGCCTTCACATAAAAACACAAACTGCATACCCACCTTCGCAGAGTCTCTCAATAAAAATCTATCCAAACAGCAAGGACCTACAAGGCAGAAACTCACTGAACCACCACAACACAACACTAGTTATGAGACATATAACTCTCCTAAACAGTGTGCTGATCAATCAAAGGCAAAACAGCATGCCCAACACATTAGTCATAGGTGACGTCATAGTGAGGCACACTGATGTCCCACTCACTAGGTTGAATAAGGAGAAAGTAACAGTCAGCTGTCTGTCAAGTGCCAGGATCCACCAAATAACACATGCACTCCCTCAACAAAAGGTACAAATATGACTCTGTCATTGTACATGTGGGTGTGAATGACCTGAGATGTACCTCCCTGGACGACATGAAAAGAGACATGGAGGAGCTCTCAGATTATGTAGCCCAGGTGCGTATGACCCTAGTCCTGAGCAGCATCCTACAATCACCCAGTATGACTAAAGGGGTGGCGAAAGCCACATAACTATGGGCTAGGCTTATAAATGCCCTTGGGCAGATAGCCTAGTATGAACCTATGAACCTATGAACCTATGAACCTATGATACCACAGTGCAAGTAGAACATGTCTGATTTCAACAATTGGCTAAGTTTCTGGTGTCATTCTAAGGGGATCCAGTATCTGTCTGCCTGGGATGACTTGATTGATAGACCTCGATGCTTTGCCAGAAATGGCCTGCATCTGTCACCCTGGGCTTCCGGATACTAGCCAAGGTTCTTCCCACCCCTATAGTGCCTTTTTTAGGCAGTGTTCCAAAGACTAAATTACCAACTTAGCTACAAACAAATGCAATCTGAGAGTCATGCTGCTCAATGCTAGAAGTCTAAATCTCAAAATGCACTCACTCAAAGCACTCCTTAAAATGGAGAACATTGCATTTGTGCTGTAACAGAGACTTGGTTCAAGGCAGCAGAAAGCACCCCTGCACTACCAGACTATAACTCATTCCACACCTTTAGGGCCCCAGAACTTCAACCAAAGCTCCAAAGGTGGTGTTTTTATATTCATAAAGGATGTGCACACCTCTAAACTGGTAGCCCAACATAATGTATCTGAGATACTTCAGGTGCAGTTAACATTGGGTAAGATAGCAATTCAGGTCGTAGCCTGCTACAGGTCCCCAACCATGTCCCAAGACTCATACTCCAGGTTCCTAAGCACCCTGGGAATATTAGGGTCCAACCTAATTTTATCATATTGGGCAACTTCAACTACCCCTCCATTAATTGGGAAAACTACTCTTGTACCAATACACTTCCCCAACGTTTCCTGGAATTCATTAATTCCAATGCCCTGGACCAGCTTGTTCTTATACCCACTAGAGGTAGCAACATCCTTGATCAGGTCATTACTAACATGGGTGACCCTTGCTCTACACCAGTAGTCAACTCCTCCCTGGTCAGATCTGACCACAAACTGATCACCTTGGAAATCCACATCCCTTCGACCCCTGCAAAGGTCATCACCATAAAAACTTCTCCAAAGCTAACATTGTGCTCCTAAAAACAGAGGTGGCTAACTTCACAACACCCATGCAAATGGAGGATAGTAGCATGACCGCCTAATCATACACCAGTGCACTGTACGAACAGGTATACAAATGCATGGATCTTGCCATACCCAATAGAACCAAAATGCTCTCCTCCAAAAAAAGGAAACCAATCTGGTGGTTCCCTGCCATAAACAAACTATGCAAAAGAAGGAGGAAACTGATGTGGAATAAGGTAAATTCCCAAGACTGGAAAAACTCTCTTATTAGCCTCAACAAAAAGTTGAGATCCCTCATCAAATCCTCTAAAGCTAGCTATGAAAACAAAATTGCAGCATATAGTAAAGACAACCACAAGGTCTTCTATAGTTATGAAAATAATCTCCCCAGCAATACCCAGATTTTCTCTGAACTACTGCACAATGGTACCTCCTATACCAAGCCAACAGATATTGCCAATATACTGTCTGACAGATTCAGTGTCAATTTTACCCCCCCCAAAGGACCAATCACAATACCAGTAGATTGCCAGGCTCCAAATATTACTGCTGCACAGGTTAAAACAGCACTGTCCAAGGCCAAGAATGCAGCTTCTATGGGACATGACAATATCCCTGGTGGTGTTCTACATGAACTACAGAGTGAAATGGCACTTCACCTGTGTGCCCTGTTCAGTCGCAGTTCACCTCAGGCCTTGTCCCTACCAAATAGAGCACTGCTACAGTCATCCTTCTCCACAAAGGAGGAGCACCTACAGACCCTGGAAACTATCCCCCCTATTAGCCTGACGAGTCTCATATGCAAAGCTATGGAATGCATCATCATGGGCCTAATAAACAAGGATTTAGGGAATCTCCAAACTCTAGATCCTACACAATTTGGTTTTGTGAAGGGTAGATCATGCCTGCTCAACTTGGTCGACTTTTTTGAGTCAGTCACCAGAGTTGTGGATGAAGGCAAGGTGGTTCATACAGCCTACCTTGATCTGGCCAAGGCCTTTTGATACCATTCCCCACTCAAGAATCATGGAAAAACTCACTAAGCTAGGCATCAACCCCTATATCACCAGGTGGGTTGCAAACTGGCTCACAGATAGAACCCACAGTCTGAAAGTAGCTGACTCTAAGTCAGACTGCAGACCAGTCATGAGTAGAGTCCTACAGGGTTCGGTCCTGGGTCCTCTCCTGTTTGGTATCTACTTCTCTGAGGTCCAGGCCACCGAGAAGGGACTCTGGCTGACAAAGTTCATAGATGATTGCAAGTTGGGAGCCATTATTAACTCTGCAAGTGATGTTGACATCCTACAGAAAGGCCTCACTGAGAGCAACGACTGGTGTCAGAACCATGGCCTTAAGCTCATTGCCAAAAAATGTGTCGTCATCCCCCTTGGGAAAAGCCCAGTTCCCTTGCATTACCACATTGATGGTAGTCCACTGAACATAGAAGGAGTTTTAAGAGATCTGGGAAGACAGGTTGACAGCAACCTCTCTTTTGACCACCACATTGCCACTGTGGTTAGAAAGTCCTTCTATGTGGCACATCTCATTACTAAGGGTTTTGCATCCAGGAAGAAAGAGGTCATTGTCTCCATCTACTCTTCCCTCATTAGGCCAGTCATCGAGTACAATGCCCCATTTGGCATGTACCTCACTAGTCACCGGCAACAACTGGAGAGGCCACAAAAGTACCTCACAAGGAAGATCCTAGGCCTTAAATACTTGTCCTATATGGACAGATTCAAAAAACTCAAACTATTCTCTGTCTCATATTGCCTACTTAGAGGTAATCTCTGCTTGACTTACAAAGCCATGTCTGACCTAGCTCTGTTAGAAATTCTACATCTAAAGAAATCCCAATCCCTCCATATCACACACTCCAGACACCTCAACCTCATTAACACAATCAACAGAATATGCTGGAGGGACAGGTTCATAACTCAGAGACTTCCCATGCTGTTGAATAGACTTCCCATACATGTCAAGCAGAGTACCTCTCTGGTCCTCTTCAAGAGAAATCTTGCAAAGTGGATGGGAAATAGAAAATTCACCCTGGGTAACACTCCTGTGGCTCTACTCATCAGAGGCACTGGGAACTAAAGTCAGATGGCATGATGCCAGGGTAATCCTATGGGCTGGGCTTGTAAAGGCTAAAGGGCCATTAGCCTAGTACACACCTATGAACCTATGAACCTATATATATGGGCAACAGGTAACAACATATGTCAAGCATGCACACAAATAGATGTGGGGAACTGAGAGACAGACAGTGATACAGAGAGAGAGAGAGATACAGGGGGACACAGACAGAGTGAGTCACACACACGGATACCCTGAATGGCATACAGTGATGTACTGCTGTAAACAGTTGCATGTACCAGCCTAAAAGGTGACCTCCATTGTGTAACAGGACTGAGGTTGAGTTTATAATATCATGTCACCTGCCTGTGTTTGTCTCCATACGTCCAAGTATTAGGAGACTCTTCCCACTCAGTACACTTCACATTGCCCTACTTCACATGATCTGCTGCTTTCATTCACCTTAGAAGTACCATTGGACACTGATCACCCCTATAAGCTCTATAGGGCATGGAATAACTGCTTAACACTATAGTACAAATAACTAGATAGGTAGGGGTTCTAATCTCAATACAGACAAGTGTGTGTGTGTGTGTGTATGTGTGTGTGTGTGTGTGTGTGTGTGTGTGTGTGTGTGTGTGTGTGTGTGTGTGTGTATGTGTGTGTGTGTGTGTGTGACAGTTGTGTATGTGAGAGTCAGGGGGGTGTTTGTTTGTAAAAGAATCTGTTTTAGGCCATTCCCACCCACAACACTTCCCAGTACCCCACTTTATCAGTCCTGCTGTCATTCCCTTTATTGGCACCTTTGGCCAGTTGTCAGCCCAGTAAGCTCCATAGCATGTGTGATAACTGCATAACACTATAGTACAAATCATTAGCTAGACAGGGGTTCTAATCTCAGATCTGGCAAATGAATGTGTGTGTATGTTTGTAAGAAAGTGTCCCATCCACTGCCCTACTTTATCAGTCCTGCTGATGTCATTCCTCTTATCAGCACCTTTGGCCAGCTGTCAGCCCAGTAAGCTCTGTAGCATGTGTGATAACTGTGTAACACTCTAGTACAAATAACTACATGGGTAGGCATTTTACTCTCAGATCTGGCAAATATGTGCGTGTGTGTGTGTGTGTGTGTGTGTGTGTGTGTGTGTGTGTGTGTGTGTGTGTGTGTGTATGTGTGTGTGTGTGTGTGTGTGTGTGTGTGTGTGTGTGTGTGTGTGTGTGTGTGTGTGTGTGTGTGTGTGCGTGTGTGCGTGTGTGTGTGTGTGTTTGTGTGTGTGTGTGTCTGTCTGTGTGAAAGTGTGTATGTTTGTAGGGAGAAGTATTTTGATAAGTTTCCCACCCAATGGCATACTTTATCAGTCATGCTGATGTCATTCCCCTTATCAGCACCTTTTGCCAGTTATTAGTCCAGTAAACTCTGTAGCATGTGCGATAACTGTGCAACACTATAGTACAAATAACTAGGTAGGCAGGGCTTCTACTCTCAGATCTGGCAAATTGGTGTGTAAGTGTGTATGCTTCTAGGAAGAAGTATTTTGATAAGCTACCCACCCAGTGGCCTACTTTATCAGTCATGCTGATGTCACTCCCCTTATAGGTTCATAGGTGTATACTAGGCTAATGGCCCTGGAGCCTTTACAAGCCTAGCCCATAGAAGTGCCCTGCCATTGTGCTAACTGATGTTAGTTCCCAGTGTCTCCATCAAGTAGAGCCACTGGAGTGATCCCTGGGGTGAACTTTCTATTACCCATCCACTTATCAAGATCTTTCTGGAAAAGGGTCATCTAGGTGCTTTTCTTGATATGTATGGGAAGTCTATTCCAGGGTATGTGCAGTCTCTGGGTGAGGAACCTGTCCCTCCAGCATGTTGTGTTGATTGTGGTAATGAGGTTGAGGTCCCTGCAGTGTGTGGTGCAGAGAGATTGGGATGTCTTTAGATGTAGCATTTGTAAAAGAACTGGGTCAAACATCACTTTGCAAGTCAAGTAGACATCGCCTCTAAGTAAGTGATATGAGACATAGAATAGCTGGAGTATTTTGAGTCTGTCTGTGTATGATATGTATTTAATGTCTACGATCCTCATTGTGAGGTACTTCTGTGGCCTCCCCAGCTGTTGCAGGTGTCTAGTGAGGAACATGCCAAATGGGCCATTATACTTGATGATTGGTGTAATGAGGGAAGAGTACACAGAGACTATGACCTCTTTCTTCCTGGATGGAAAACCCTTGGTAATGAGATGTGCCACATAGAAGGATTTCCTGACCACAGTGGCAATGTAGTGGTTAAAGGAGAGGTTGCTGTCAATCTGTGTCCCCAGATCTCTTATAATGCCTACAGTGTTCAGTGGCTCCCATTGATGTGGTACTTAGTGTGAACATGGATTTTACCAAAGGGGCTGATGATGCATTTTGTGGTGTTAAGCTTCAGACCATGGTTTTCACACCAGTCAGTGGAGGGGTATGTGTTCCATGTGGTGTGTTGCAGGTGTTGACCCTTCTCCTCTTGACCAGCTAGTCCAGTCTTTGCTGGAGAGTACATATCTTCCAATTCAGTGATATAGGGGTATCTCTCACAAGTCTGAGTGTTGGGAGTTTAAAGGGGAGGGTTGTCTGTGTACATGAGGCAGTTGCAACAGTGCCTCAGAATGCCTAAGTGCACCAGGTTAATGAGCAAAAGCACAGAGAACTGCAATTTAATCATGCCAGGAAGGGTGGTCATTACTAAGTATTGGAGCTAATTCCATGAGGAATGACTACTGCTGATGGCTGTCAGGTGTGCTAGAATAATTAATAAAAAAACTGTTCAAGTGCAAAGCTATTAGGCTATTTGAAGTGCAGGAGAGAAAGTAAGCTATGTAGCACTTGTGATAATTGTGTAATACTATAGTAGAAATAACTAGATAGGTAGGGGTTCTAATCTCATTACCGGCAATTGATTGTATGAAAATCATATACTGTGTGTTATACCATTTTGAGTTGTGTACCAGCCTGTAAACTTCCCATCACATTACTTTACTAGGCCTGCTAATGTCATTCACCTTAGAAGTACCTTGGGACTAGGTGAAATCATGTAAGCTCCATGGCACATCTGATAACTGCGTAACACTGTAGTAGAAATAACTACTTAGGTAGGGGTTCTAATCTCACTACTGGCAACTGTGTGAGTGTGTCTTTGGATGAAGATCATATCCTGTTTGGCTGATACCACTTTGATTTGTGTATCATCCACGCCAGTTTATCACCTCCCTGATGACATTACTTTATATAGCATGGTAATGGAATCTGCCTCACATGCAGCATGTTAAACCATTGTGCATGCCATACCAGTCCTCAGTGCAGATGTCTATGCAATATCCAGATGTTTGCAACCTATATGTGGTCTGTGTCCCGTAATGCCCATTTATGTGATATTGTTGCCAAATTGGCCACAGTGAGTGTAGTGACACACATGCCAGCATCAGGCATCATACCTGACTGAAACATCATGCTAATACAACATCTGCTACACTATCATTTTTCCAGGCTTGTAAGAGCAATACATGACTCCGCATCCTATTTCTGGTGGGTTATATCACCATCCATGAAGGCATTCAGAACATTACATGTTGTAAGGGGTAGTGTGTTATGTCCCATGCATATAGTCTATGTGGGGCATGTCATGTGTATGTAGTAGTACAGTACAGCAAGATGGAAATGTAGGTTTACTAATCTGTCTATTTCCAACTGTGTTTATGTTACTGTGTGCACATTCCCTGTGTCAGTTCTAACTCTGTGTATGTAAAGGATATACCATTTTGTCTCCCTGTTCCACCTGGTGATCTCTGGAATACATACCACAAACCTGTCATACACATTATCATGCATGCCCTCATCAACTGCATCAGGGTTGAGTGTCTGGGAAAGAAATGGCAGGGCCAACAGGTGTTGACAGGTTAATCTGTTGCAGTTAATGTAATTGCTATGCTTGTGAGGGACCTGCTGACAGTACTGCAGTAACCTGTTCTGTATGTATGAGCCTGTGATACTACACAGCACTGAGCTGACATGTCTGAAGGCTACCTGTCTGTGACAAGGGGTATGTATGCAAGGTCACACTGTCTGACAGTGTCCATCACACACTGTTGCATGCATACACACCTGGTACATGTACATATAAAGCTGTACCTTGCCTATGACACAGTCGGTGTATTCCCACTCAGCCATATTCCCTCTTGGGAATGTCTGCAGGGTCACAGCCTGCAGACACACAGACACCTGGAACATCAACAGAATACAGCATGTCAGACTACATTCAGTCATTGGTACTAACAGCAATAATGCATCCTGCCTAATAAGGTACATATGCCTGTGTGTGTACCCATAACAAATGCAAGCAGAAAGCACCTTGCATAGTATTACATAGCTACACTGTACTATATTCACCCTGTGCATCAGATCCATATTTGCATGTCCCTGCATCAATGGTATGGATGACAGGGATGTGGCACAGGTATCAACATATGCACAGGGTGTGGTGTGGGCTTGCCAGAGGCCTAGGTTGGGCCATACGGTTGACATTGTGTGTGTTTGAAAGGGTATCCAATAGATGGGCTGTGCTTAGGTGCTGTGTGTGTCTGGACGTGACCCGCCTGTGATGCAGATGTATGTGTGTGTGCGTGTGTGTGTGTGTGTGTGTGTGTGTGTGTGTGTGTGCGTGTGTGCGTGTGTGTGTGTGTGTATGTATGTATGTATGCACACAGTCATGCCATGTGGCTGCCTTATACAGGGGTACATTGGACAGCTGTGGAATGTACATGGCAGGGTGTCCAGTTCACCATCTCCAGCCACGGACATGGGAACTGGTCCTGCCAGGGATATCACTGGCAACACCAGGCCCAAGGCCAAATGCAGTATTGCTTCCTGATGGTGACTGCTGTCTGCTGGATCTATGTCCCTAATGGGGACCGGACAGGACCACGTGACCATGGCCTGCTCCGGTGTGATGTGGACAGCAACACCGCTTTGGTAGTGCTGGTGTCATTGTCACTACAAGAGTGCGAAGGTGCATGGCCCCATAAGCTCCCAGCTGTTGTTAGTGCTGAACTACGTCCACATTGTCAATGCCTGTATCCCACCACACACTGTAGCACAGACATGCCATAGTTGTGGATTGCCAAGGTTTTACCCCACCCTCTATTCATAACCTCAGTATTCTGATGAATGGCCTCAACAAGGTCATGTATGTCACCATGTAAATCAGGAAGAGTTGCACCCACCACCCTGATTATTTGTCTGATGTGGCATTTATTACATGCCTGTGCATCCATGACAGCCTGAAACATGCATCTGGTGACTCCTGCTGTGGCACTTGTGACAGCGGATTGACGAGCAGTGGTCCTGCTGCGAGCACCCCTGTCCATCCACCTGTGTGGGACCTTGCCTACACTCTGTCTATGGCCAAGGTCTACACTCACACCTGCCATAGTCACCACACTAGCCTGTTCAATGCCACCACCTGTCAACTGTACATCATCTGTGGCCACTGATGATAGGGTATGTGTGGGCATTTTCACTGTGTGCGGGGATGGTGTGGACAAGAGTGGTATGCAAAAAAATGGCACAGATACAGCCCCTGGCAACCCCACCTGTACCCCACTATTCCTATCATCATTGTCAGAGTCTGCAGAGATAATGACATCAGTTTCCAAGCAGGAGAGACCCCAAACTCCATCGTCACCTGTGAGGGGAAAACAACATATGTACATTAATAACTGCACTTTGAGGTTGGCTGGTATATATATATATATATATATATATATATATATATATATATATATATATATATATATATACACACACACACACACACACACACACACACACACACACACACACACACACACACACAAGTGAGGTGCATGACACATGGCCCTCAACATAGGTTCATAGGTTCATAGGTTCATACTAGGCTATCTGCCCGAGGGCATTTACAAGCCTAGCCCATAGTTTTGTGGCTTACGCCACCCCTTTAGTATGGGGAACCATACCCATTATTTTGCTGTGCCTCTGTTGAGCAGTGACACTGAGGTAATCCCTGGGGTATATCTGCGATCTCCCATCCATTGGTCAAGATTTCTCTTGAACAAGGCCAGCGAGGTGCTCTGCCTCACATATACCGGGATTTTATTCCACAGCATAGGGAGTCTTTGGGTGATGAATCTATCCCTCCAGCACGTCCTATTAATAGCCGTGTCGAGGTTTAAGTCTCCCTTGTGGCTCTGACGGATCTAGATTTTTTGAGGTGAAGCATATTCATCAAATCTGGGTTTGACATGGCCTTGTATGTTAGGCAAAGGTCACCTCTGAGCAAGCGGTGGCGACTGAATAGAGCTGGAGTTCTTTCAGTCGGGCAGCATAGGACAGATGTTTGAGACCCTTTATCCTTTTGGTGAGGAACTTTTGTGGCCTCTCCAGCTGCTGCAAGTGTCGGGTCAGATACATTCGAATGGGGCATTGTACTCAATCATTGGTCTGATGAGTGATGAGTATAGGAGACTATGACCTCCCTTGATCTAGATGAGAATCCCTTCATGATAAGGTGGGCAATGTAGAAGGTCTTCCTAACTACTTTAGCTACATGGGTGTCGAATGACAGACTACTATCAACCTGGGTCCCCAGGTCCCTGATAACTTCTTCTGTACTCAGTGGATTGCCACCTATTTGGTAGCTAGGGTAACCTTGTTTTTGAAGGGTATGACTATGCATTTTTTGGCATTTAACTTTAGGCCATGGCTCTGGCACCAGTTATCCATTTCTGTGAGACCCTTCTGAAGGATATCTGTGTCAGATGTGTTTTCTACTATGGCCCAGTTTGCAGTCATCTGCAAACTTTGTCAGCCATAACCCTCCTGTGTTTGCTTTTACTTGGAAAGTAGATGCCAAACAAGAGTGGGCCCAGGACTGAGCCCTGTGGTACACCACTTGTGACAGGCTTTGAGTCTGACATGGCGCCAGCAACTCTGACCCTGTGGGTTCTGTCACTCAGCAAGTTTGCAACCCATCTTGTGATGTATGGGTTAACATTTAAGCTGATGAGTTTTTCAATGATACCCGAGTGGGGTATTGTATCAAAGGCCTTCGCCAGATCGAGGTAGGCTGTATGGACTGCCTTTCCCTCATCAATGGCTTTGGTGACTGTTTCGAAAAAGTCAACCAAGTTTAGAAGGCATGATCTGCCTTTGACAAAGCCAAACTGGGATGGGTCCAAAGTCTGCAAATTCCCTATGTCTTTATTTATGAGGTCCATTATGATCCTCTCCATGGCTTTGCAGATAAGGCTTGTCAAGCTAATGGGCGGTAATTTCCAGGGTCGGTGGAGGCACCGCCTTTGTGAAGTGGGACCACAGTTGCAGTCGCCACTCCTGGGTGCGTATCCAGAGGTAAGACTATGATTAAACAGCTGTCCTAGCTGTGGGTTTAATTCCTCGTTGAGTTCGTGGAACACACAGCCGGGGACACCATCAGGTCCCATGGATGCTGTGTTTTTTGCTTTGGAGAGAGCAGTTCTCACTTGGGCGTTGGAGATGTTTGGGGGCTGCAATCGCTTGGTATAGATATCTCTCCTTTTGGGGGAGAAGTTTGCACTGAACCTGTCAGCCAGTATGTTGGCAATGTCTGTAGGATCAGTAATCTTCACATCATTTTGAACTAGTTCTGAGCATATCTGGGAGTTTCCTCCCAGGTTTCTAACATAGCTAAAGAAGGCCTTATGATTGTCTTTTGAGTCTTTAGCTATTTTCTCTCAAAATTTGCTTTCGATGATTTTATGAGAGCTCTTAGTTTTTACTTATAGTGATCAAGGGTGTCTTACCTTTTAAGGATTTTGCTCTATCTTGTAGTAGCTTCCTCCTTTTGTTGTAGAGTTTGTTTATGGCTGGGGTCCACCAGAGTGGACGCTTGCCTTTGGTACAAAGAGTCTTTGTTTTGCTTGGGATTGCCTTATCCATGCAGTCCTGCAGGTGCTGGTAGAAGGCATTTGTAAGTGATTCAGCGGCTTGAGTACTGTTTTCCGTCGGCTCGGGGCCTTAAAGGAGACCACACTAGTCTTTAGAAGTGTGAAGTCGGCTTTCGAAGTTCTTTACTGTGGTCTTTTTATTTCAGGTGGGGTGGGATGAGGACCTCCAGCGAGATTAGTTTGTGATCTGATCTCACCAGTGAGGGTATACTTCGGTGTTGAACATTGTGCTCCCATGTTCGTGATGATGAGATCAAGTATGTTTTCTCCTCTTGTGGGGATGGTGACTAGTTGTTCCATGGCATTTGAGTTTATGAATTCCAGGAACTTTTGGGCTAGGGTGTTTGGGCTTGAGTAGTGTTCCCAGTCTATATTAGGGTAATTGAAGTCACCTAGTATGATGGTGTTTGGTGATACATTTATCCCTCTAGTGTTTTCAGGAAGGCCATGTGAGGTTCCTGAGTTTGTGAGGTGGCCTGTAACATGCTACAATTTGCAGAGCAGTCTTGCCTATGGTTAATTGCACCTGGATGGTCTCCGATGCATCGTGCGTTGCCACCAGTCTTGAGGTGTGGGTGTCTTTGATGAATATGGATACCCCCTCCTTTCTTGGTATTGTCCGGATTTTGGGGCGGAACGCATGATAAGAGGTAAAACCTGATAGTGCTGGGGTGCTCTCAGGAGCCTTGAACCAGGTTTCTGTCACTGCACAGACATCGATGTTCTCCATACTGAGAAGGGCCTCGAGTGCGTGCATTTTGAGATTTAGACTTCTGGCATTGAGCAGCATTACCCTTAGTTTTTTCCTTTTTGTGTTCTAGGGTGGTAGGTTTAGAATTTGAGCCTTGCCTAAAAAGGCACTATGGGGTGGCAGAGCCTTTGCCAATATCCGGAATCCAGGGGTGACAGGTGCAAGCCGTCCCTTGCGAAACAGCGTGGCTTGTCCAGCATGTCATCCCAGGCAGACAGACATTGGATCCCCTTTGAATGACACCAGAGTTTAAGCCAATTGTTAAAGCTGATCATCTTATCTCTGTATTGTGGCATCATTCTTGGTGAAGGTAGGATACTGCTCAAGGTCAGGGTCATACCTGCCTGGGCTACATAATCAGAGAGCTCCTCAATGTCTCTTTTCATGTAGTCCAAGGAGAGTGCGTCTCAGGTCGTTTACACCAGCGTGGACAATGACTGAGTCATATTTGTACCTGCTGTTGAGAGACCTGAGTGCTTGCGTTATGTGGCGGATTCTAGCGCCCGACAGGCAGCTTACTGTGACCTTCTCCTTACTCAGTCTGGTGGCGGGGCGTCAGTGTGTCTGACTATGGAGTCACCAATGACTAGTGTGTCTGGCATTGTGTTTGGCCTTAAGGGCTGTGACTGTTTGACACTCTGACTGTGAGGTCTATGTGTTGCAGGTGTTGTGTTCTGAGGTGGTGGTTGTTTGGGTGTCTGCTTTGGTGGCCTCTGCTGTTTTGGTAGATTTTTGATCAGAGCCGAGTATGTCTTTGTGTGTTTATGTGTATGATTTGAGGTTGTGATGGTACTATGTGAGACTGGGTCTATAGTGTGTGTGGTAACCTTCTCCTCCTGACTGGTCTTGCCAGTCCTATGTTGAGAGAGCTCAGCCTCCAGTTTGGCCGTATAGTTGCATCTCGCATGTATTTGTGTTTTGTGGGAGGAGGAGGGTTGTCTGTGTACATGAGGCAATTGTAACATTGCCTCAATATTCCCAGGTTCACCAGCTGAGCAGGAGAGGACACTAGCAACTGATCCCTCGACATGCTAGAAGGACTAGACAAAAACTTTAAAAGAGATTCCGGGGACGTGGTGACCGAGAAATGGGGGTTTGCCTTTTGGGGTGCTATCTATAAGAGTGCCGTATCAAGGTAATAAGTACTGTAGGAGCAAGTGCTAGGTTTAACAGATAGAGAAAAGTCTACTTGCAGTCAAGTAGAGATGATCTTTTAGGTATTAGAGAAAGTGCTAGTAACAGGGATGCTTAAAGGTAAGATTGAAAAGAATGCACTCTGCAGTGTGCACTAGAGAAGTTAGATATGAAAGTAGGTAACTTGAGTTTTACCTGTTTAAAAAGTTAAGGTTTAGTGGAGAGTTACTATTTTTAAAACAGCAAGATGGACTGAAAGGGGTGGTTACTTTTGTATTTTGGTACTATGAAATACTGTAGGATGGCCAATAAATTTAAATAATTGAAGGGGTGGGATTTCAAAAGTGATGGTTTTGTGATTACTCACATAAGCCAGTGAAAGTAGAGAAATGAGATATATGGTCAGATTAACATAAGAGGCGGGCAACTAGAAAGACAGTGGTATTTAACAAGACAACTTAAATGGGTGGGAGGGAGGTGAAAAATTCTGCCTGACTCAGAACAGAGAGAGCTGTGGTCTCTTTTGAAGTTTTAATATGCTGTTAAACAGAATGCAAGCAAAACACAAGGTAAAGAAAACAAACTACAGTATTCAAAATATAGAAAGGCAATACAGAAATACAAAAAATAACAGCAAACTAACCTTTCCTTCACAGCAAAGTGTAGCAGAGTCTGGATGAGCCTTTCTGGCTTTGCAGCCAGTTTTACTATATGTAACTAACAATATAGAGCTCTGGGATAAGTGATTAGTGTTAGTAGGTGATGGCCCTTCCCCAGCACAGACTGCACCCATGTACACATCATTGCTGTTCACCTGTATAGCACAGTGGCAAGTAGTACGGAACATACCTCACAACTTTACAGATCCTCGTAGGATGTGTAGATATCTAGCTCATATGTTTGCTCTGTTGCTCATAACCCCTGTGTTTCTATGATACATAACTGGGATGATCTGAAGAGCGACATCACTGATTAATGACATACATTTGAGTGTCAGACCTCCAAACCAGCAGTAAATGTATGGTCACACAATTTCTGTTACACCACCAACCTTCTAAGCTTACAGTGGATATGATAAGTGTACACAACCCTGTTAACATGCCATGTTCTTGCAATATATGAGATGACACCACAATAATGCATTCAAATATGTTACCCACCTTTCATGTGACATAAGACCTGTGCAATTCAATCAATAAACAAATAAATGTGTTACGTGTAAAATATAATAACTGCAATATGTACAACATGGTGGTTGCATAAGTGTGCATACCTTTAAAATGATACATTGTTGAAGCACCTTGTAATTGACTTACAGCATTCACTGTTCTTATGAAGGTGTCTATCAGCATGGCACAACTTGACTTGGCATTATTTGTCCACTCTTCTATGCAAAGGTCACCCAACTCTGTCAGATTGCAAGGGCAGCTCGATGCATAGCCTTCAGTAGGTCACACTGGGGTTTGTCTATCTGGTGTAGGTCTAGGCTCTGGCTGGGCCAATCCATAACCATGAGTGTGTTCAGGTATAGCCTTTCTTAGGTAGCTTTGGATGTATGCTTTGGGTCTTTGTCATATTGAAGGCTGACACCCCTCCCCATCCTCAGCATTCTTGCAGATGCCTGATGGATTTGAGCCAGAAGCGTGTGTTATTTGGAACTGTTCAGAATTCCCAGCACCATGACTACAGGCCCAGTTCTGGCTTTGGAACAGCATCCCCACAGCAGGCCACTGCCACCAGTGTGATTCACCATGTGGGTGTTGGCATTCAGGTTAAGAGGGGTGTTGTTTGTGCACCACACATACCTTTTGATATTGTGGCTGTGAGGGCGATCCATAGTTTCTTTACACCATAACACATTTTCACACATGCCTTTGGGAGATGTGATGTCCTGTATTGCAAATTGTATCCACTCCTGGACTCCAGAATGCCTTGTGGTTATCTTTGGTGTCCTCAGCAATTTTTCTTTCAAAGCTCGCCTTGAATGATTTTATGAGGGATCATAGTTTCTTGCTGATACTGATCAGGGATGTCTTCCCTTCTTGGGATTTTACTCTTTTCTGAACTAGTTTCCTCCTTCTATTGTATAGCTTGTTTATGGCAGGAGTCAACCAGACTGGTTTCCTTTTCTTGGAGGAGTGAGTCTTGTTTTTTCAGCAATTCCCAGCTTAGAAGGATGTAAGCTACCTGTCTTGCCACAACAGTGCAGACCACAAAATTTCTTAATGTAAAACAGCCTGTATGAAGCCCAAGTGCTTAAACCAAAAGACTTAGAATAACAGTTACAATTTAATCAGGCTACTACCAAGCAGTAATAAATGCAGCATAATAAATACATTTGAGTACTTTTAAGAAAAGCAAAATAAAGTAGGAGGAAAGACAAATACAGTAAAAGCAAATGAATGAAGTGCACAATGTTTTTTTTAAGTGCAAGGAGAGAGGAAGGACGAACCTAAGTGGGCTGGCCTTCTCAAATCTTCTCTCTGTATTAAGTAGAGTGAACACTATACTCAGAATATGATCTCACTGTACTCGGTTAAGTGAGCAAATGAGATGGACCCAGGAGGAGTGTTCTAATACAGACTTACAGGAGGGGAGGCCAATTCCAGAGCCACCAACACTAATACCAACACAGAAACAGGGAGGGAGGGTGGGGAACTAACTGCAGAGAGACACACATTACACTGTTCAGAAACACACATTTAGGAAACAGAAAAAATGAAAATACAGTACTTTTAAAACGTCAAGTTTGTACCTAACCATAACCATACCAGAAGAATGCAGAGCTCCTGAAATGACAGACACTCAGGTTAAAACAGCCCTCTCCAAAGCCAAAAACACAGCAACAATGGGACCATATGGAGTCCCAGGCTGCATCCTACATGAGCTCAAAGATGAACAAACCCCTCACCTAAACACACTGTTCAAACTCAGCCTCTCCACAGGTTATGTACCCATAGAGTGGTGCACAGCAACGGTTATTCCGCTCCACAAAGGTGGAGCCACAACAGACCCCAGAAACTATTGCCTTATAAGCCTGACTAACCTGGTCTGCAAGTCTATGGAGCGCATCATTATGGAACTCATTAACAGAGACTTTGGAACCTCCAAACACTGGACCCTACCCAGTTAGGCTTTGTTAAGGGCAGATCATGCCTCCTAAACCTGGTGGACTTCTTTGAGACAGTTACCAAGGTTATAGACAAGGGAAAGGTGGTACACACAGCCTACCTAGACCTCTCAAAGGCCTTTGACACCATTTCCCATTCTGGTATTATAGACAAGCTCACCAGCCTGAACATACACCCCTACGTCACAAGATGGGTTGCCAACTGGCTCATGGATAGAACCCAATGGTAAGAGTTGCGGGAGCTAGGTCTGACTCTAAACTGGTTACAAGTGGCATTCCCCAGGGCTCAGTCCTAGGATCCCTCCTGTTCGGCATATACTTCTCAGAGGTACAGGCAAGCACAGGAGGACTATGGCTGACTAAGTTCGCAGACAACTGCAAACTAGGGGTTAGAATTCACTCTTCGGCTGACACAGACATCCTCCAAAAGGGTCTCACTGAGACGGACACCTGGTATCAAAATCATGGCCTCAAGCTAAATGCCAAAAAGTGCACAGTTATCCCCTTTGGAAAAAGCAAAGTACACACAAACTACCATATAGGAGGTAGTCCGCTAAATACAGAAGACGTAATAAGGGAACAGGGGACCCAAGTAGATAGTAAACTCTCCTTTGATAATCACATTGCCAAAGAAATTAAAAAATCCTTCTACGTGGCACACCTTATCACAAAAGGGTTCGCATCCAGATCAAAAGAGGTCATTGTGCCCTCTACTCATTGCTCATCAGACCCATCATAGAGTACAATGGCCCATTTGGGATATATCTTACAACAAACCAGCAACAACTGGAAAGACCACAGAAGTACCTCACCAAGAAGATCACTGGCTTCAAACAGATGCCCTATGCAGCTGAACTGAAGAATCTCCAGCTGTGCTCTATTGCATACCGCCTACTCAGAGGTGATCTCTGCCTGACATACAAGGCCATGTACAACCCAGAATGGATCGACATGCTCCACCTAAAGAAAAGCTTATCCCCTCGAGCCACACACTCTAGGGATCTATATCTCACCACAACAATAAATAAGATGTGCTGGAGGGATAGATTTCTGTCCCAGAGACTTCCCATGCTTTGGAATAAGATTCCAATCTACATTAGGCAGAGCTCCTCACTAACACTCCTCAAGAGAAACCTTGACGAGTGGATGGGTAATAGAAAGTTTACCCCAGGGATCACTTTAGTGGCTCTGCTGGACAAAGGTACAGGGAACTAATCTAAGGGGGCAGCAAAAGCCAACACATTCTGGCTAGGCTTATAAGTGCCTTCGGACAGATTGCCTAGTGCCTACCTGGGAACCTGTGAACCTGTGAACCTGTGAACAGAATACTAAAATACACTACTGCAAGTTTCACTTAGCTTCAGCTTCTAATGCCGTTGTTTGTGGCAAAGCAAGTCTCTCAGGAGTTGAGCATAAAATGATTTCTCAAATTTATTTTATTTTTTTATTTTACATTTGTTGACTTTGTGGCAAGCACTTAAAAACCAGAGGAATACATCTAGGCTATTAAATATCAGATAACAAAAAAGTGATAACACCACCCCCTCTTATAGCAAACAGACACACAGCACATTGGTCAGGAACACACAATTAAGAAACAGAAAAAAATGAAAATACAGTACTTTTAAAACTGCAAGTTCGTACTTAACAGAATACTAAAATGCACTACTGCAAGTTTCACTTAGCTTCAGATTCTAATGCAGATGTTTGTAGCCAAGCAAGTCTCTCAGGAGCTGAGCATAAAATGATTTCTCAAATGTTGTGGCTAGCACTAAAAGTACAGAGGAATCCCTCTAGGCCATTAAATATCAGATAACAAAGAAGTGATAACACCACCCCCTCTTAAAGCAAACAGACACACAGCACACTGTTCAGAAACACACAATTAGAAAACATGAACAAATTGAAAATACAGTACTTTTAAAACTGCAGGTTTGAACTTAACATTATACTAAAATACACTACTGCAAGTTTCACTTAGCTTCAGCTTCTAATGCAGATGTTTGTAGCCAACAAGTCTCTCAGTGCAGATGTTTGTAACCAAAGTAAGTCACTCAGGAGTTAAGCATAAAATGATTTCTCAAACTTTGTGGCTAGCACTTAAAGTACAGAGGAATCCCTCTAGGCTATTACATATCAGATAACAAAGAAGTGATAACACCACCCTCTCTTATACCAAACATACACACAGCACACTGTTCAGAAACACACAATTAGGAAACAGAAAAAAATGAAAATATAGTAGTTTTAAAACTGCATGTTTGTACTTAACAGAATACTAAAATACACTACTGCAAGTTTCACTTAGCTTCAGCTTCTAATGCAGATGTTTGTAGCCAACAAGTCTCTCAGGAGTTGATTATAAAATGATTTCTCAAACTTTGTGGCTAGCACTTAAAGTACAGAGGAATCCCTCTATGCAATTAAATATCATATAACAAAGAAGTGATAACAACACCCCCCCCTTATAGCAAACAGGCACACAGCACACTGGTCAGAAACACACAATTAGGAAACAGGAAAATGAAAATACTGCACATTTAAAACTGCAAGTTTGTACTTAACAGAATACTAAAATACACTACTGCAAGTGTCACTTACCTTCAGCTTCTAATGCAGATGTTTGCAGCCAAGCATGTCTCTCAGGAGTTGAGCATAAAATGATTTCTCAAACTTTGTGTCTAGCACTTAAAGTACAGAGGAATCCTTCTAGGCTATTAAATATCAGATAACAAAGAAGTGATAACACCACTCCCTCTTATAGCAAACAGACACACAGCACACTCTTCAGAAACACACAATTAGGAAACAGAAAAAATGAAAATACAGTACTTTTAAAACTGCATGTTTGCACTTAGCAGAATACTAAAATACACTACTGCAAGTTTCACTTAGCTTCAGCTTCTAATGCAGATATTTTTAGCCAAGCAAGTCTCTACAACCCCCAATACTACACAATTTGCTGTCCTTAACCATAGATGTGCACTTCTGTGCATTAGAAAACCCCATCCACAACTGTAATCTGACCTGACACATTCATGTAGATACTCTACAAATACAAGAATGTCTGCTATACTAGTCTAGTAATGTCCACTGTGGTCTTATCTGCACAATCCTTGCCCATAGTCTGGGAGCCATCCACTTCCAGCATGTGGGCGGTCTGTACCTTGATGTTGTACTGGGATGGGTGCCCCAAGGTTGCCGAAGAGCTCCTTGATGGGTGTTAGTGAGGGCCGAATGGCTGGGACCTCACCTGTGGCTGTGCAGTCCCTGGCCACTGCAGAAGCCCTTTGCCAGGTATGGCGTATGAGGTAATTTGCATGATTCCGAACGTGCTCATAGTATGTGCGTGCAGGCTAACATAATTTACCTGTGGACCAGGTTGTCCCACAGGCCGATCCCTTCCCACAGATGTTGCTGGCTCCAGCCAAACATTATGGCATGGTTCTGTAGTATGGCTTCTATGATTATATTTCTCTCAGCTGCTGAGAAAGTAGACCTTTGCTGGTGTAACATTGCATCTGAAAGACATAAAAAGGGAAACACATCACAGGACCTCATACACTTGACAACACTATGTACAGAAAATGCACAGCTACATTGAATACCAGTAGCCACCACTCACAACCACAACATACCCCTGTAATCTATCAGCACTGTGTCTGCTTGCATTGCACTGCTGGCCCTGATGTGTCATATTCCCCCCAATGAGGGTTAGTTAATTTCATAATCCTCTACTCCTCATTCATGTCTGTGTAGAGGGATGACATTAGCCATCTTCAATGCGGATGGGGTGTAGATGGTGCCAAGGCTTGGTGTGACTACAGTGTGTAATGGAGCTGGGAGCACATAGGATGTAGACAGGGAGGTTATCAGGTCCCCTGGATACTTATGTTTGATGCCTTTCATAGGCAATATGTACCTGCTCACCGGTGATGAGGGGAGGGGTGTGGGTGCTTTGCATATCCACCTATAGTGATCCTGAGCCATGGGATGATGTTTACCCTATACCTATCTGCAGCAGGTTGGCTAAGGCTATGTTGTGGGGTCCAACTCTAAACCAGTTACAAGTGGCATTCCCCAGGGCTCAGCCCTAGGACCCCTCCTGTTTGGCATATATTTCTCAAAGGTACAGGCAAGCATAGGAGGACTATGGCTGACCAACTTCACAGATGACTGCAAACTAGGGGCTATAATTGACTCTTCAGCTGACACAGACATCCTCCAAAAGGGTCTCACTGAGACAAATACCTGGTGTCAAAATCATGGCCTCAAGCTAAATGCCAAAAAGTACATAATCATCCCTATTGGAAAAAAACAAAGTACCCACAAACTACCACATAGGTGGTAGTCCCCTAAATACGGAAGCTGTAATAAGGGATCTAGGGACCCAAGTAGATAGTAATCTCACTTTTGATAATCACATTGCTAAAGTGATTAGAAATTCCTTCTACGTGGCACACCTTATCACAAAAGGGTTCGCATCCAGATCAAAAGAGGTCATTGTGCCCTCTACTCATTGCTCATCAGACCCATCATAGAGTACAATGGCCCATTTGGGATATATCTTACAACAAACCAGCAACAACTGGAAAGACCACAGAAGTACCTCACCAAGAAGATCACTGGCTACAAACAGATGCCCTATGCAGCTGAACTGAAGAATCTCCAGCTGTACTCCATTGCATTCGCCTACGCAGAGGTGATCTCTGCCTGACATACAAGGCCATGTCCAACCCAGAACGGATCGACATACTCCACCTAAAGAAAAGCGTATCCCCTCCAGCCACTCGCTCTAGAGATCTATACCTCACCACAACAATAAATAAAAAGTGCTGAAGGATAGATTCCTGTCCCAGAGACTTCCTATGTTTTTGAATAAGATTCCAATCTACATTAGGCAGAGCTCCTAGCTAACACTCCTCAAAAGAAACCTTGACAAGTGGATGGGAAAAAGAAAGTTTACCCCAGGGATCACTTCAATGGCTCTGGTGGACAGAGGCACAGGGAACTAATCTAAGGGGGCAGCGAAAGCCAACACATTCTGGCTAGGCTTATAAATACCTTCAGACAGATAGCCTAGTGCCTAACTGTGAACCTGTGAACCTGTGAACCTGTGAACCTGTGAACAGAATACAAAAATACACTACTGAAAGTTTCACTTAGCTTCAGCTTCTAATGCAGATGTTTGTAGCCAAGCAAGTCTCTCAGGAGTTGAGCATAAAATTATTTCTCAAATTTATTTTATTTTTATTTTATTTTTTTTGACTTTGCAGCTAACAGTTAAAGTACAGAGGAATCCATCTAGGCTATTAACTATCAGATAAAAAAGAAGTGATAACACCACCAGCTCTTATAACAAACAGACACACAGCACACTGTTCAGGAACACACAATTAGGAAACAGAAAAAAATTGAAAAAACAGTACCTTTAAAACTGCAGGTTTGTACTTAACGTTATACTAAAATACAGTACTGCAAGTTTCACTTAGCTTCAGCTTCTAATGCAGATGTTTGTAGCCAACAAGTCTCTCAGGAGTTGAGCATAAAATGATTCTCAGACTTTGTGGCTAGCACTTAAAGTACAGAGGAATCCCTCTAGGCTATTAAATATCAGATAACACAGAAGTGATAACACCACCCCCTCTTATAGCAGACAGGCACACAGCACACTGTTCAGAAACACACACTTAGGAAACAGGAAAATGAAAATACAGTACTTTTAAAACTGCAAGGTTGTACTTAATAGAATACTAAAATACACTAGTGCAAGTTTCACTTAGCTTCAGCTTCTAATGCAGATGTATGCAGCCTAGCAAGTCTCTCAGGAGTTGAGTATAAAATGATTTCTCAAACTTTGTGGCTCGCACTTAAAGTACAGGGGAATCCCTCTAGGCTATTAAATATCACATAACAAAGAAGTGGTAACATCACCCCCCTCTTATAGCAAACAGGCACACAAAACACTGGTGAGAAACACACAATTAGGAAACAGGAAAATGAAAATAATGTACTTGTAAAACTGCAAGTTTGTACCTAACAGAATACTAAAATACACTACTGCAAGTGTCACTTACCTACAGCTTCTAATGCAGATGTTTGTAGCCAAGGAAGTCTCTCAGGAGTTGAGCATAAAATGATTTCTCAAACTTTGTGGCTAGCACTTAAAGGAAAACAATGGG